>NW_022103915.1:24204648-24300534 GCF_000313985.2 Echinops telfairi
CCCCCCATTCCTGCTTCTGAGATGGGTCATCTTATGGGTGGGAACACTGACTAGTCTCCTTATTGTCATGCTTCCACCCCGTCATTTGGTGAGAGTTAAAAAGAGCATGGGCACGAGGCATAGCAAGTTTTCTTTTGAAGTTTCCTTTTTAAAAAATAATAGTTTATTGACCTATCTTATACAATCCAATATATCCATTCACATACAATTCTGTTGTTCTGCCCCATTGAGTGGGGTTGTACTATCATCAATGCAAAGCAAGTTTTCTAGCACACTGCACCCACTTTTGTTTTGTTCCCAGATCGCTAGATGGCTTCTTTATGTCTACTCCTCACTTACTGACTATTCTATTATATGGCATTTTTACATATATGACAAATAGTATAACACCTCTGAGCCAAATATTTTGTTCACTAATGATGTATGTCTGACAGTAATGAATGCAGTGTGTAATGATGGCTTTGATGGTTAAGGTTGGGTGTCAACTTGCAACTTGGTTGCGACATGATTCTCAGTGGGTTAGCAGTTATGCAATAATGTAATCTGGCAGATCTGACGCACTTATCTTCCATTCACACATAACTTCAGGTTATACCATTGCATAATGACCTGGTCTTTCATGTCAATAAGGGAGGAACCCAATGATGTCAGTAAGTGAGGAATGCTTGTGTTCATTGCTGTTGATTCCGTTTTCTACCCCTGTTCTGATAGTCTTCTCTGAATTACTATTTTATTGTTATTATGCATTGTAGAGTCAGCTCTGCCTCCTACCTGTCCTATGCACCGCAGAACTAAACACCATCCAGTCTTGCACCATCCTCAGAATTGTTCTGTTCGAGCCCATTGCAGCCACTGTACCAGTCCATCTCGTCAGGGGCTTTCCTTTTTTTTTTGGCTACTCATCTACTTTACCAAGTATGAAATCCTTTTTCAGAGCTTGGTCTCGACTGAAAGCATGTCTAAAGTATGTGAAGTGAAGTCTCTCCATCCTTACTTTTTTATTTTTTATTTTAAGTCATTTTATTGGGGGCTCATACAACTCTTATCACAATCCATACACACATCCATTGTCTCAAGCACATTTGTACATATGTTATCAGCATCCTTTTCAAAGCATTTTCTTTCTACTTGAGCCCTTGGTATTAGCTCTTCATTTTCCCCCTCCTTCCCCTGTCCCTCCCTCCCTCATGAACCCTTGATATTTTATAAATTATTATTATTTTTTCATGTCTTGCACTGTCTGATGTCTCCCCACCTACCCTTGTCTGTTGTCCACCCCACTGGGAGGGGGTTATAGGTAGGTCATTGTAATCAGTTCCCCCTTTCTTGTCCCACCTTTCCCTTCCCCTTCTTGTATTGCTACTCTCAATATTGGTCCCGAGGAGTTTATCTGTCCTGTATTCCCTGTGTTTCCAGCTCTTATCTGTACCCATGTACATGCTCTGGTCTAGCCAGATTTGTAAGGTAGAATAAGGGTCATGATAGTAGGGGGGCAGGAGTATTAAAGAACCAGAGGAAAGCTGTATGTTTCATCAGTGCTATACTGCACCCTGACTGACCCGTCTTTCTCCCCATGACCCTTCTGTAAGGGGATGTCCAATTGCTTACAGATTGGCTTTGGACCTCCACTCCACACTACCCCCCTCATTCACATTGTGATCAAGGGCAATGTAACCGAGAGGAATTACTGAAACCCAAATGAAGGCTGAACATGATAGTGGGACAAGAGGAAAGTAAAAGGAAATAGAGGAAAGAACTAGGAGGCAAAGAACATATATAGGGATCTAAATACAGGCATGCACATATGTAAATATATTTATAATGATAGGGAAATAGATCTATGTACATATATTTATAGGTTTAGTAGTAAGTGCAGATGGACAATGGGCCTCTACTCAAGTACTCCCTCAACACAAGAACACTTTGTTATAATAATCTGGCACTCTGAGATGTTCACCTTTCTGACACGATCACTGAAGACAAAGTGGGTGCAAAAGCAAATGTAGTGAAGAAAGCTGATGGTATGCAGCTATCAAAAGATATAGCATCTGGGGTCTTAAAGGCTTGAAGATAAATAAGCGGCCATCTACCTGAAAGCAACAAAGCCCACATGGAAGAAGTATACCAGCCTGTGTGATCATGAGGTGTCGATGGGATCAGGTTTCAAAGACCCAGAGCAAAAAATCATTCTTGATTTTAAGAAGCATTCTGGCTATATTTCTACCAAGACAGATTTCTTTGTTCTTTTGCAGTTCACAGTATATTTTGTATTCTTTACCAGCACCATACTTCAAATGCATCCATTCTTCTTTAGTCTTCTTTATTCAATGTTCGACTTTTGTATGCATAGTAGGTTATTGAAAATACCAGAGTCAGGCCACCGCAGTCCTCAAAGTGGAGTACTTGCCCTTCAAAACTTTAAAGAAGTTTTGTGCAGCAGATTTACTCAATTCATTACGGTTGTTTGATCTCGACTGCTGCTTCCATAAGCATTGGTTGTGGATACAAGCAAGATAAAATCTTTCAGAACTTCAATCAGTTCCTAGTTACTATTAAAAAACCCCCAAACTCATTGCATCTGAGTTGATGCCAACTCATAGCCACCCTTGTAACACAGAGAGGAACTGCCCCTCTGGGTTTCCGACTGTAACTGTTTTTTTTTTTAAAGAAAGAACAAGTCAAATTGTTTTTATTCACATACAATTATTTTACTTATTTTTAAAATCATATTATTGGTGGCTCATACAACTCTTATCACAATCCATCCATCCATCCATCCATCCATCCATCCATCCATTGTCTCAAGCACCTTTGCACATATGTTGCCTTCATCGTGTTCAAAGCATTTTCTCTCCACTTGAGCCCTTGGTATCAGCCCCTCATTTTTATCTCCTCCCTCCCACTCCCTCCCTCATGAACCCTTGATAATTTACAAATTATTATTTTTTCATGTCTTGCACGATCCAATGTCTCCCCCATCCCCTTGTCTGTTGTCCATCCCCCTGAGAGGGGGTTATAGGTAGGTCATTATTATTGGTTCCCCTTTTCTTCCCCCACCTTCCCTTTCCCCTCCTGGTATGACTACTCTCAATATTGGTCCTGAGGAGGTTATCTGTCCTATATTCCCTGTGTTTCCAGCTCTTATCTGTACCCATGGTCATGCTCTCGTCTAGACAGATTTGTAAGGTAGAATTAGGGTCATGATAGTGGGGGGAGGAAGTATTAAAGAACCAGAGGAAAGCTTTATGTTTTATCGGTGCTACATTGCACCCTTACTGGCCCGTCTTCTCCTCACAACCCTTCTATAAGGGGATTTCTAGTTCTCTGGTCTCTTGCTTTCTGATGGTTGGACCAGGGTACAGCTGCCTTAGCCAGTTCCCTGCTTCAGTTGGCAAGGCTCACTTCTTGCAAGACATCTCTGAGGAGAAGCCACATGGACCTACCCCGATGCAGCCCTGGGTGCTGGAGCAGCCATGTGGAGACCCCTGCCAGTGCTGAGATGCTTACATATTCACTAACTCAGCTTTCCTCCTGCAGTCAGCATCATTGCATGTGTTTTGTGAGATGGAGGAGGACTGGGCACCATCAGCTCTCTTCACCACATTTGCTTATGCACCCACTTTGCCTTCAGCGATTGTATTGGGAAGATGAGCATCTCAGAGTGCCAGATTATTAGAACAAAGTGTTCTTGTGTTGAGGGAGTACTTGAATAGAGGCCCATTGCCATGACTGTAACTGTTAATGGGAATAGAAAGCCTGTTAATGAATTATCCTTTGGTCAATGATAATGAAAATTCTTGACAAGACCAGTTGAAACTCCTGCCTGCATTTACATTGCAATTATTTTAAATATATAGATAAATTTAAAGATGGTGCCTTTGTACTGTTTTCCTACAATGTTTTATAATTTCCTATATAAAGGAGGTCTTGCGCATCCTTTGTGAGACTTATTTTCAAAGCAACTTATGATTATTCTTTATAATTCCTGTACTTTTTTCTTTTTTTAGATGGGGTGGAATTTTCTGAATTCAGTGGTTTGAACTTCTAATGGGATACTGAAATGAAACAAAGATAATGAGAATTGTTTGCTAATTTTTCTATTTCTGGGGAGATCTTCTAATGTTTGTTCCTGATTTCCACTGATACCTTCTATTAGGTTCCTGGTTGTCAGGAAGGAGCCCTATCTGCACAACGTGGTTCACAAACCACTCAGTTGTTCACCGAAAGGTCAGGTGTTCAAGCCTACCAGCTGCTCCATCGGAGAAAGATGCTTCAGTCAGTTCCTTTGACAGCCTTGGAAACCCTGCGGTGTACTGTCCTCTGTCTGGGGGTGCCACTGTGTGCCACAATCGACTTGACCCAACAGCGACAGATTGCTAAGAGAGAATGAAAAAAGAAATAAAAAGAATTGATTTGAAATTTATCCAGTGCCCTTGCTGCCGAACTTCTCTTCTGCTGTATAAAAGAGGAGGGCCTCTATCAATAGATGGAGAGCCCTTCTGACGTTCCTGTGGAGATTTTATTTGATCGTATATTCCAGTGGTTCTCAACTTTCCTAATGCCGTGACCCTTTCCTACAGCTCCTCATGTGGCGGTGACCCCCCCCAACCATAACATTATTTTCGTTGCTATTTCATCACTGTCATTTTGCTACTGTGATGAATCGGGCGACCCCTGTGAAAGGGTTGTTTGATACTCAAAGGGGTCGTGACCCACAGGTTGAGAACTGCTGGCACATTGGTTTTTTTATACATTGCTGAATTAATTGGCTGACATATTTAGGATGTTTTTTCTTATTTGTATTTGTGATTGAGGTTGGTTTATAATGTTCTTGCTTTGTGACTGCCCCATTTATTTTTAGAGGTGAGGGTATAGCACAGATAACGGACAAAGACTTTTAAAGAGACTTTTTCTTTTGTGATTTCCTGAACATTTCTAAAGGCAAAATCTTAAACGTAGGGTTTTCACATAAAGATGTCTGTATTAAACACTTCAAATTTATACCGTCTCCACCTCTGAAGAAACAAAGACATTGCAATTTAGTAGATTTCGACTTATGATTCTGTATGGGATCTCTGTGGCTGCAATTCTACTTGGGAGCAAACAGCCTCATCTGTCTCCCTTCAATTTAGTTCAGTTAAAAAAAACTCCAAAAATCAGCTACTTGGAGAGTTGCTATGCTTTTGACCACTAGTCGTCAGCATTAAACCATCTATTGTGACCCAGCAGAGCTTGCTTGTTAAAGTGACTAAACTTTGGTGGAAAATGATTCTTTAGACCAGTGGTGAGAGGGGCGATGCCTGGAGGGTGAAGGGAATGTGGGGTAGAAAGGGGGAACCAATTACAAGGATCTGCGTATTGCCTCCTCCCTGGGGGATGGACAGCAGAGAAGAGGGCGGAAGGAAACATCGGACAGGGTAACTTATGACAAAACTATAATAATTTATGAACCAGGAAGGGTTCATGAGGGAGGGGGGAGGGAGGAGAGAGGGGGAAAATGAGCAACTGATATTAAGGGCTAGAGTGGGAGGCAAACGTTTTGAGAATGATGAGGGCAACAAATGAGCATATTTGCTTGACACAATGGATGTATGTATGGATTGTGATGAGAATTGTACCAGCCTCCAATAAAATAATTAAAAAAAATATATACACCCTTAGTTCTTCTTTTTTTTCTTTTTAGAATTTTTATTGTGAATTAGGTGAAGGTGTGCAGAGCATATCATCAGTTTTTACATTCAACAATTCATACCAAAAATATTTTGTTTCAATTTATATATCAAAGTGTATCACTCTTCCCACTTCCTCTCTACACTCCATAGTGTTAGATCCCATCAGTCTCCGTCTTTTCTTAAAGAAAACATGGATTAAGTTTTACAAGGGGCTAGGACAGGACAACTTCAGAGACTTACCATCTTCTGCTTGAGGGAGACCATTATCACGAGGTCATAAGGCATCCAAGAGTCTGCTGAAATAGATAGCGTTGGAAAGGACATGGATGGTCAGAGAAAACTGTTATGTAAACATGATTGGCGGCAGAGCATTACATCTAGATCTTTAGTTCTTGGGGCTCCCTGAATGTGTACTTGGCACAAAAGTTATAATTGAAAAAAATGATTGAACCACTTGTATAAAATATTAAATTTGAAACCGTGTTGCACTCCCCACTGTTAAAAAGTAATGTGCAGCACTTTGAGTGTTACACATTGAGAAAACTGCTACCTAACACCAGAAGAGTAGTCACCTCTCGAACTTTTCTTTTGAATTTGTATCATGCATGCTATTTAGAGTTGTAATTTTCCTTTCTCTCCAATAGTTTGTCTGTGGAAAAATCATTTTACATACACTAAAACAATTAGAGACCAATTATAATTTGATAGGAGAGTTTATTTCACCGGAATCACAGTTCCCATAGGCCTCTTCACCCTTTATATTTCTAAATTGTTCAGAATTCCCCCAAAGCTAGTTTCTCTAAATTTTTGTCTAACATTGACCCAAGCTTTCCTCTAATTATAGTTTTCTTCTAATACTCATTGTCTTTTACACCCTATTTTTTAGCTTTTTCAGTTATAATTATTTTCTACTAATATGTAATTTGTCCTTTGGACAATCTAGTTTTATTTATTCCCTTTAATTGCTAGCAAAGCATGTTTTATGTATAAGCTCTCTCTCCACTCATTTCATTTCATGTGAGTTTACATTTCTGTTCAATACCTTGAATCATTAAAAAAATTTTTAAAAATTGAATTGGATGAAGGTTTTCAGAGTGGATCCATTTTCGTCCATACTTCATACACATTTTGTTTGATGTCTTCGATTGCAATCCTCATCTTACTTTCTCCTTGTTTCTTCATACCAGTCCTCCTCCTTTCCTAAGTCTCCTGAACTTTACTCGTGGGTAAATGCTGCCCTGTGAGCTCGATGGTTGATTCTTCAAATGTATGTGTACTTCTCATTGTGCTTGCCATCCTTATCAACCTGTGTATCATTTGGCTGAAAATTGAGCCTTGGGGTGAATTTATTTCTAGACCTGAAGGGTGATTAAGGGTCATAGATTTGGACTTCACACGTCTTCATACAACCAAGAAACTTGTTATTTTAAAAATGAGTTTTAGTTTTCTCCCCTATATTTTCTCCTTCTTTGTCTGGGACATTCTAATGTGATTTCTTTCAGAGCAGTTGTTATTGGTGACCAGACAGCATCTAGTTCTTCTGGTCCAAGGGTCATGCAGCCTGGTGTCCATCAGTTCTTTGGGGTAATTGTGTATATTTTTCTATGATTTTCATCACTCTTATTCCTCCAGATAGAGATAATCTATGATTTCCAATTTAGATGGTCACTCAGGAGCTTTTAAAATCCCAATTGGTATTCACCATGGTGCGCTATAGAACATTCTCTTTTGGGGCTGTGTTGTGACCTTTGACTTTGGTATCTCTGAGATCAATACCTCGAATATTTTTTATTCATTCATTATTTTTTTATTTATTTAAAGCTATGATTTCAATTACCTTTTATAGACACACACACACATACATATATATATATATAACTGAGAAACTGCTTAGATTATTTCTAACATATCTTACTCATGTTTGCAGTATTAAAACTATCTTTAGAGTTTGAATGTATCATCTTGTTATTTGGTGGCGTTTATGTGACATTGAGACAGGTGCACAGTTTTTAAAACCCGAGACGAGATCTTGAAGCATTGTTGGACAGTGTACCAAGTTATAGTGATGTGGTTCCAAGTGTACCAAGTTATAGTGATGTGGTTCCAAGTGTACCAAGTTATAGTGATGTGGTTCAAAGTGTACCAAGTTATAGTGATGTGGTTCAAAGTGTACCACGTTATAGTGATGTGGTTCAAAGTGTACCACGTTATAGTGATGTGGTTCAAAGTGTACCAAGTTATAGTGATGTGGTTCAAAGCCATGAAGCCCACTCTGACTTGGGTCTCTGGAATACAGCTTGGCAAATTGTACAGAATTTGTTAAATCTTTTATTTGAGTGGGTTATACAGATAAGTAGCTCGTATGCTTTATTTCTTCTCAAAAAAGTGAATATCTCACTTGGATGTGTTTCTTATTGGGTCCTTGCCGTCTCCCTTTTTCTCCTAGGCTTCACATTTAATCTATCATTAAATTCTGTCCTCCCTATTACATTTTTTTTCCTTCTAAATTTGTGATTTTGCTAGTGTCCATGGAATTAGCTCCGACTCACGGTGGCATTTATGTATAACGGAATGAAGCAGTGTTGGTTCTCCGCTGTCTTCGTGATTGCTGGTGTGCTTGCTTCCCTTGCTGTGGCTGTTGGGTAGCTCCTTCGAACCTTCCCGCCTTGTTGTTTGTTGTGATCAGGTCAGTCTTGACTCACAGGCACTCCATGTGTTGCCACTAGAAATGCTCCATACAGGTTTTTATTTTTATTATTTTGTAAAGGTTTGAACAGAAAGAATAGGCTTATTGAAGGGGGAAACTTTGGAAATGAAGTCCGAAGGGGCACAAACTAGTCTAAAAGGCCCATCGAGTTTTAAAGACTGTAATCTTAATGGAAACAGAGTGCCAGGCCAGTCTTTTCACATACTGTTGGGTGGGTTCAAATCACTGACCCTTTAGGTAAGCCAAAACCCAAACCCAAACTCACTGCTATTGAGTCAGTTCCAACTCTGTAGGGTAGCAATAGAGGGCAAACTGTTGCATCAACCTAGTGAACGTATGTTCCTGTTCTTCCTGCACCCTGTCAAACTGTTTGATTCAGAAGTAGATAATGAGGATTTTCTTCTTACTCCGCCTTAGGCTGGAAGCCTCACTGAAACCTGCTTACTATGGTTGACCCTACTAGTATTTGACAAAATGATCACATAGTATCTAGCACTATAATATCAGGCAAGCCCCCACACCAGGACAAACTGATGGAGGAAATTGTGAACCACTACCTTTTAACTGCTGCTACTCTTGCCCTAGGCACTGTCATCTCCGGTCTAGGTGAATTCAGCCACCTCCTCACTGTCATTCTTGCCGCTTAAAGAGCCTTTCCCCCAAAGAATCAGACGATGCCACAGCTCACCCCAAAACCTTTCCTCTGGAGAATCGACTCCAAAGTCCTCAGCCAACGAGACCCCTGTCGTCTGGTTCCTGACTTCCTCTCACTGTGCGTTCCTGTCTTTCTTCCTCTTCCCCAAGGCCTTGATACTGGGCATCTCCTCTGCCCTTGACGTCCCAGGCACTCACCTGCTCCCGTTCAGGACTCTGTCTCAGATGGGTCAGACTAACTCTCCATGGTAAAACACTCCCTTTGCACTTCCTAGCTCTTTACACTCCCCCCCACCATCACACTTTTTAGTACCTAGTTTTGTCTGTCTGTCTGTCTGTCTGTCTGTCTGTCTATCTATCTATCTATCAACTATCTATCTATCTATCATCTTTCCACATACTGTCTTTCTCCAAGACTAGTACATAGGCTTTATGAAGTTAGGCTCTTAGTCTGTTTTGCTAACTTCCACGTCTCTGCATCTAAATTAGTACCTAGCAGAGTAGGTGAATGAATGAATTTATTAATGAATGAAAGCTACATGCTGGGTGGTCAGAGCAGCCAACATTATATCACGTGCCTTCTAGAGCCAGGTGTTGTGCTCAGGACTAGGGGTTTAACGTTGTCTAAGACTTTGTCATGCCCTTGAGGAGCTCCGACTTTTGTTGGGGAAATAGAAATACCCATCATCACGGCAGCTCAATAAGTGCTTTATTCCAGGGACTCAGAAGGCCCCAGCGTATCCCAGAGGGTGAAACGGTGGTTCCCTTGTCCTGGCCTGTTTGGAAAATTTGGGTATATTAGGTAGCAGTTTTATTGAGACCTTGCCTTTTCAAGATACACATCATTTAAAGAAATGATTTTATGGGTGTGATTCTTTTTCATTGCTTATGACTACATGTTAAGCATTTTACCAGTCTCTGGCTGAAACACTTAGGCTATGGTTTTGACGCACACCAGTTCCCTTTCCATATCACTGTGCAATGCTAATTATTTTCTTCTCTCTCACATCATGGTTAGCTGGGTTGTTTTTTCTCTTTTCTTCCTTTGCAAGGACAAGGCAAACACTGTTCTCTGTAAGGTTGTGAAAGAACCATTCATGTCAACATGCTGATAAAAAGAAAATAGAAAAGTGACTAGCTATTATGGGATTTGTCTCTCAAAGCTGGTTGAACACAATTTAGCACAGCTTGAAGCCATCAGGTTCAACCCATATCATGCTTAGCCGTCTTCTTGGTTTTCGTCCTCCTCTCTTCTCCCGCCTGTTCCCTTTTCAGCCCACAGTGTATTTTGTTGGGTTTTGATAATTTCGGATGACACTAGAACGCTTTTCATACTCTTTTAGTAGAAATATATATATATATATACTTTTTTTTCCTTTAAAGCTTCTTACAGAACAAAATTTAGAAGCAATCTAAGCATTTATCTTCCAACCTCCTACTTGATACTTGGGTTTCTATTCTCAGAGCAAACTTCGTGTTGTGTGGGTCTTAGGTATTGTGGAAGCAGGGTCTCGCCAAGCCATATTATCTTCCTAGTATTGGAAAATATTGAGAGAGTGGCTAGCTGGATGAAAGGCTATGCCGTTTTGAAAGCAAATAATGTTTGATTGTACTTGAGAGGTACGTTTGCACCGTGATTAGATTCTCCCTTAACATTTTGTAATGGAAGTGGTTCTGTGACATGGTCATCATGTTTACATTGTGTCAGCATTCTCATTATTTCCATCTGTTGTCTATTTCCACTGAGCTAGCTTTCCGTCTCATCTTTGGTTTTGGGTGCCTATAGACCGTTGGGACTCACAGTTAATTGTTTAAGGAAGCACATTCCTCATGGGTGATATTGTTTATTTGATAAGCCAATCTATTATCTGGCTTCGGGGGTAACATGCAGAAATAGCTTCACTTCCAGAGTATTTTAGGACAATAGTCTCAGTGGCTCCTCTAATCTCTCTCACTACATTAGGTCTGGCTTTTTTTTTTTTTTTTTAAGGAATTTGGCTTTCATTCTGCATGTTTCTCACATTCTATCTAGTTCTTCCTTTGTGGCCCTGGTCAGAACCTCTGGAAGTGGTAGCTGATACCTTCTAGTTTTTCTCGCCTCGGGTTAGACAAGGTTATTGTTCAGGTGCGCTGTTAGTGCCATGAACTAGTTTCTTCTTAGAACCTTGATTTCGTTCCTTCTCAGAAGCTCCACATGAGTATATGTTTTCGTGTGAGGCCTCTACTCTGTTGGTCATCTCCAACATAGCTCTAGCCATATGGGCCCTTCTTCCTTCCTATAGAAGGTTGGCTTTTCCATTTTATTACAGAATGGTGGGATTTGAATTGGGATTGCATTATATCTCTATATCACATCTGGCAGTAGTGCCATTTTCACAATATTAAGTCTTTCAAACCATTAGCCTGGGCTCTAATTCCCCCTTCATAGATTTCTCTTAATTTCCTGCAGTAGTGTTATATAGTTTTCCTTGTATCAGTATTTATACCCCTACTTAGACTTAATCCCAGGTAGGTATTTCATCCTTTGGAAGCCTCTTGATAATGATTTCTTGAAATCCTCTTCAGAGTCTCCCTTGTTTGGATACAGCAGAGATTCCCAAACTTATTTGGCCAACTGTGCCCTTTCAGAAATCAAAACAAAACAAAACAAAAGAAAAAACCTTAGCCCCTCTCCCTCCTGGCAATTAAAATCATTTGTACTATAGCCCATAATCCAGGATCAAGTAGAGGTATCTGCTTTTGGATAACCTCCTCTCCGGCCCTTCGAAATGTCCCAGTGCCTCAAGGTGTGGTGTTACCCACTCTGGGGAACACTGATGTGAGGGACATAACTGGGCTTGGTGTGTTTTTCTTGTACCCGCTGCTTTGTAGAATCTTTGTATTTGTTCCAGTAACTTTCTTGTAGAATTACTGGAGTTGTCAATGTATAGGAGAACATCAAGGATACTTTATTTTGATAATATATGTTGGAAACTAGGCTTTATTACTGATAAAATTGAAAGTTTACAATTGTATTCTACATCGTTGAAGAAATACCATGTGGGTAGCATGCCAGCGACAACATTAGATTCTTTTAAAGGGTGTGGTTTTATGAGGTCTTGTATAAATGTCAGTTGTGAGATTCTTGTAATCACATTTCTATATAATTAACACGTCATGTCTTCTTAGATTATGCATTTTATTAAGAAAATGTTACTTAAGGGTATTAATTGTTAATACTTGAAATGTACTTTCTTGCCCATTTCACCTCCATTCTTCTTTATTTCAGCCATCTATCTATACAATTCCCCCAGGTGTGCTAAGGGACCTTCTTATTATTCAAAGGTTTTTGAAAAATCAATGATTTTCAGGGTATCTTCTAGGTCCTATCCATATTAGAGTTAGTTCCTACGTCATCTTTTCTCTGCCTTCTGGTATTTTTTTTCTTTTCCCAACCTGCTTTCTAGGTTCTTGAGGACCTATGACGTGCTCTTTATTCAGGAGCCCCGGTGGTGCAGTGGTTAAGTGCATGGCTGCTAACCAAAAAGGCGGTTGTTGGACTCTAGGTACCAGCTGTTCATTAGGAGACTAGACCCGATGATCTGGCTGCAAAAAGGTTGTGTCCTAGGAAATCCTGTGGGGACGTTCTCCTCTGTGACAGTGGGTTGCTAGAACAGAATTGACAGGCTCCACCAGCAACCACATGATAACGTCCGATTCTTTTAATGGACTTGTTATTTTTGTACATGTAGGTGTTCTCACGAGGCTTCTCAAGTCCTGTTTGGAAATAGCAGTGTTTACTTTATAATACACAGTCTTGTGTATTTCATTTCAGCCTGACACATGTTTTGATGCTAGTACCATATATTAGTACATATTAATGTATTATTTAACCACACTTATTTTTCTATATGTGCTTGTTTTTTCTTGCCAATATTCCCTCTGTAAATGATGACAAATAGTGCTAGTGAGTCCCTTTGTGCAGTACCATATTCAGATAGACAGTTAATGCTGTTAATGCTGTGGTGATGATGAAAAATGTCTGTTGCTGTTGTGGACTGAGCAGCTGTCTGACACCCGAGATTTTCTGAGTGCAGAATTTGTTAATTTCTGTTATGCTTTTTTTGAAGAGTGGAATGTTCTATCTACATTTTCAGTGATGTATGCAAGACCATCTGTTTATAAATCTTTTTCCATCATTATCAATGAATATTTATTGGACAACTACTGAGCGCATAGTAATATTGTACAAAGACCACTCTTCTACAGATAGACTTATTCATTGACTTAATACTGTTTTATTTTTATTAGAAAATAGCACAAAAAAAAAAACACAAAAAGGCAAACCAAGTCCCTAAAGCACAAAATAACATCCATCTCTGAACCATGGAAGATGTTGTGTATTACAGTGCTGTCTGCTCAGGCATCTAAAGCTTGAGAAATTCTAAATTAAATTTCCACAATTATCTATGATCTTCTGTTTGTCAATAATTCTTACTCAAGTGGTGCTGCATGTGGAAGAGGGTAAAATGAAATATCATATTGCTCTGGGATTTTGAATAAAACTTTTTGCCTCCCCTCCCTGCCCTTTTGGGAGAAAGAATTATTCAGATCAAAACAGGCCCTCCACTTAGACTGATTTTTTTATTTTGAAGGAAATCCTGGAAAGTACGTTCATTGGGTTCCCATTTAACTTTACTTGCAAGATTTGTATTAAGTAGAAGATTGCATCAAATAGAACCTGTTCCAGTAATAGCAGTGGCATGGCATTTGAGGGAATGCTACTCTTTTCCATGGTTGCTTTTCAATGAAAGAAGCCAAAAGCCTTCACTGCCTTGTTAGCATACCAACTTTGTAGGCAATAATTAAGGTTTTGTTTTGCAGATTGGCAAATTTAATAACATTTGAAGAATGAAATCCTGACACTAGTTAATAGGGATTTTGCTTTTGAGTTATTTTTATAGTTATGCTGGCAGATTTTTGCTGATTCACCCATGGTCTCTGGCCTAGTTACTAACCTTCCATGTGGCCTTTGGCTGAGGTTTAGGGAAAAGGCTATGGCCATGAAACAGACCAAAAGGAATTGGCTGCCCCCGTCATTGAACTTATGACCTTTATTCATTAGCACTGGTGGTCCTACCCAGTCATACTCCACAAATACAGACTTCGTCAAACCAGCATGCTTGCTCACTCATCGGGAAAAATGGGTCAGTAATAGGTGCCCATTTATCATAACACAGTAATTCCAGTAAGAGCTTTTGAATTGTACTTTTCATAAGGAAGAAAAAGATATCTATAGACTATTGTCAAAGGATAGCATTGAGGTTTGGTTTTGATAGCCTTAGGTAATCTTTAAAGATAAGTATTAAGAATGACCAACAGGATAATATCATGTTAATTTTTTGATAAATATCACTTTAATACATGATACTGGTTGTAGCTTATGACTGCTTCATTTATTATATATTTGCTACTTTCATCTGGAAAATGTAGACTGTTCAACTGGCAGGAACTTTTTCTTTCATAGCCCCTAAATTTGCATGTTGTCCTAAACATTAAAGAGCAGTGTTGAGTTCCATTTGGACTTCCTTCATCGTATCCTGCTTTTACTTACTAAGAAATAATTTTTTATTGTACATTAACTTACTGCCATCAAGTCAAAGCTGACTCATAGCGACCCAGTAGATTTCTGAGATTATAACCCTGTGGGCTTCCAAGATTGTAACTCTTTACTGGTTTAGAAAACCCCATCTTTCTCCCAAGGAGCAGCGGGTGGTTTCAAACAGCTGGCCTCTGTCTTAGCATCCTATACTTCCCCAGCATCCCAATGCCTGGTCTGCCTCTACATCCTGGGCTTCTGTGCTCACTCCACACTCATCTTTGTGGCAAGACAAAGAATCCACTGCCTGGACCTTGGCCATCTTCCCATCTCCCCGCTAACGGCTGAGATCCAACAGGTCCCTCAGCAGGATCTGGGTTTGGCAGGGAAGTGACCCAGGGCAGAGGCCCCTGGATATGGAAGGATGAGGGTAGACTTACTGCCTGGCTTCCACAACACCAGAATCCTCTGCTCTCCTCCCAGATCCCCATCTAGCTCTTTTTGAGATAAATACTTGGTTCAGGGATTTAGAATATGAATGTATTGTTTTATTTCTCAAAAAGAATTTTAATTTTTTTTGTATTTTGTTTTGGTTTTTGTTGGCAGAGATAATCCCCAACTGGATGAACTTTAAAGGCTAAAATTTTCCATGACTGTAGCTAGTTCTCATGTGGGAGGGATCACCAAGTTGATTTAGGGTGAAACAATTTGGAAATTCAAAGACCTGGACAGGAATAAGACCTGTGTTAATGTAAATGAGTGATACTAATGCTAATCATCTATATTGCTCTTCCAAATGCCTACTAAGCTACCAATGTTTAAAGGTCTGAAGGTTAGATGGGTGTGGTTGAGGCTTTAAACATTTTTGGAACTCAATATATGTATTTTCATCTTAAAAAAATAAAGCTTGAACCATAGTGATTCGAACCACAAAGGATTTTGAATATAGCACATGTATTTAAAGAAATTAAAAATCATGAATGGCCTGTGATTCTAATTTAAAGCTTATGTCATCTAACTTGGATCAGAATCTCATAATGTGAAGTTTAAGATATTTGTTGATTGATTTTTATTTTTTACCCAAAGGAAGAATTGACTTATGAAAAATAGAAGAGCAACTCTTTTTTTTCCTTCAGATTATCAGTGACATGACTTTTTTATTCTTTACTGGTCCATGAAAAACGAAACAGCTGTGACTGGAATGTTTGTCCCGTCAAGTGTGATGTGACTGATCGATTCCGTGATCTGAGTGCACACGTGTTGTTGTTTTTTATAGTTATCGTTGACCAGTGAATCATCTGCCAGACCTGCCCTGTGACCAGAGGCATGCAATTGTACTGCTAGCACCGAGAATGGGAAGGATAGTTGACGTGCACAGTTTTTCTCTGGAAATTTTCATGGCCTGTTTAGGAGCTAACATGCGACCTTTGTTTCATTTCAACTCCATCGTTCTACTCCTCACTTGATGATCCATGTGAAATGGACAAAGGCCCTTTGCTCCCTAAATTTTTCCCTGCATCTTGAATAAATGATCTGTTAGAGCCCCCTGGGAAGCGTGGCTGTTCTTATACTTGTAGGGGTCTTTGCCTTTAGGTGAGATGTCTACAAACATTTTCTTTTCCCCCTTTCTCCTGCTGTCTTCAAAGAAAGGCTGTGTGTGTGTGTGTGTGTGTGTGTGTTTCAGTCAACCATGAGAGTTTAGATTCATCTACCTTTAAAGAACTGCAGTAGTACAATGCTCCATTTGTTAGTCTTTTTAATGGAAATAGGCGCACTTAAAGAAAAGAAGAAAAATTGTTGTTATTAAAGATTTCAATATGCCCCAGGGACTCCCTATTAAGTCTCTGTGTTGTTGCTGTAATCTTAAACTTGTAGGAGACAAGCTGAATCCTGGAGCCCGCCACATGATAGCTTTATAGCTAACCTGCTTTTGAGAAAAAAACAAAGCTTGAAAGGGCAAAATAACATAGTCATAGAAATTCATTGGCATGTACTACCCCACCCCCCTCCCTGCCTCCTCCTCTTATAACTGCTTTTACTAGGTCAGTTTTAATATGTAATTGTACATTGCTTGATCTAACTAAAATGGAAAAGAAACCCAGTGCAGCCTTACACACTTAAAAAAAGTGGTAAATGAGGTAAAGTTTATTATTAAGGTTTAAAAAAAATGGCTTGTAAATTTGATTCAGTTAATTTTTGTAGTGTTTCTCTTTTTTAAAACTGGTGTGTTACCTGTGGTTTTAGAAGTTTAAAGTGTATCAGTATATGTTTAGGAGGTCCCAAAAGTTGGAGTCCTTATTTATCTGTCTTTAAACGAGATAATGTAGAAAATGAATTCAGTACTCTGCTTGAGAATGGTGCATGGGTGTTTACTTGTTTACTGACTCGGGGAGGGGGGAGGATAGGAAGCAGAAACAGTGTTCAAATGTAATGTCATTTCGAGATGCTAAAGTGGAAGCATCATAGTGTGCTTTGAATTGCTCTTTAGTGTCTCACTGCTGCTCCTCAACTGGGAGAATGGAAGTTCTCATTGACTGTGTTTTCTAAGACTTACATATCCTTAGAGAGAAAAAAAGAAATAATAATATAAAAAGCTGTGAAAAATATTTGAGGCTGAGAGGAAAGCTATCAAAGAGAAGTATATTGTTTTTAGGAAAGTAATATTAGAAATAATGATCAGTATTGGAAGTGAGAAGCAAAAGAGTAATGCAGGAATATTTATTACAAATCCTCGGTGTCTTAGAGGATCAGAGAGTCTTGTATTCAAATACCTCATATACAGAATTTTGGACTTCCTAAAATTAGTTGCTATTCACATGAATTATGTGTATATATATATATATATAAAACTAGTTGGGATTCAATACATATATCATACCATTCCATTTTTCACTCATGTCAAATAGAATGTACAATTGCTACCACAATCCGTTTCCAAACATTTTTATCGCATGTAATTCCACAAAGTAGCAAGCATAATTTGATTGATTAAAGTTCAATTTATGGATTTTTCTTTCTTTTCTATCTATCTATCTATCTATCTATCTATCTATCTATCTATCTATCTATCATCTATCTATCTAAATTATTTTATTGGGGATTCTTACAGCTCTTATAACAATCCAGACATCAGTTGTATCAAGCATATTTATACATATGTTGCCATCATATTTTCAAAGCATATTTTTTCCTACTTAAGCTTGGTATCAGCTCTTCTTTTTTCCCCTCCCTCCCCTCTCCTTCCACCCTTGTGAATCCTTGATAAATTATAAACTATTATTATTTTAAATCATTTTATTGGGGGCTCGTACAACTCATCACAATCCATCCATCCGTCCATTGTGTACAACGTTTGTACATTTATTTGTTGCCCTAATCATTTTTCTTTCTATCTTTTTTTTAATAATCATTTTATTAGGGGCTCATACAACTCATCACAATCCAAACATAAATCACTTGTGTCCAGCACTTTAGTACATATGTTGACATCATCATTCTCACAACATCTGCCCTCCACTTGAGCCCCTGGTATCAACTCCTCATTTCCCCCCCTCCCTCCCCGCTCCCCCCTCCCCATGAACCCTTGATAATTTATAAATTATTATTATTTTATCATATCTTACCCATCCAACGTCTCCCTCACCCATTTCTCTGCTGTCTGTCCCCCAGGAAGGAGGCCATTTGTAGACCTTGTCATCTGTTCCCCCTTTCTCCCTCACCTTCCCTCCACCCTCCTGATATCGCCACTCTCTCCACTCGTCCTGGGGGGTTCATCTGCCCTGGCTTCACTGTATTTCCAGTTCCTATCTGTGCCAGTGTACATCCTCCGGTCCAGCCGGATATGTAAGATAGAATTGGGATCATGGTAGTGGGGGGGAGGAAGCATTTAAGAACGAGAGGAAAATTGCATATTTCATTGTTGCTACACTGCACTCTGATTGGCTCATCTCCTCCCTGCAGCCCTTCTGCAAGGGGATGTCCAATTTCCCCCAGATGGACCCTGGGTCCCCACTCTGCACTCCCCCTCATTCACAATGTTATGATTTTTTTTTTTGTCTTTGATGCCTGGTACCTGATTCCTTCACCATATTTCTTAAACACTGAATAAAACTTAAGATTTATATTATTTATAAGAAGTGACAATCAGAGTAACTAGCTACTGATATGAGGATGAAAATAATTATTCCTCACCCTATTCTTTAAAGGGGGTAGGGAGGTGGGGATCCTGGTATTGATGGAACCCTTTCTTTGGGCTGATCAAAGTTATCAGTTAGAAACCACCATCCTTTCCTCTGGAGAAAGACAAGGCTTTCTACTCCTAAAGAGTTACAGCCTCAGAGAGTCACAGGGGCAGTCCCACCCTGCCCTATTTAGGCTCTTTACTCATAGGACCACTGTGAGTCGACATTGACTCGATAGCAGTGAGTTTGCGTTTTTTATTTGATTTTAACTTGTATTTATTTGTGTTTATAGGGGTGGAATAAGGGGTGTGATTATGATTATCCGTATGAGTATTCAAAAGTGAGAATTAGAGTAAAAGTAGATTACACTTTATAAGTTGAAGTGGAAGTTTTATAGATCTGAGGAGAAACCAAATCCTGAGGCAGAACAAGGGGAAGGGGAAGAAGCAGAAGAGGATGCTTGGCTTTTGGGGCGTCCATGAGAAGTAAGAGAAAACATCTTTGAAAGAAATCTAATGGGTATATTCCAGCCACCGACAGACATCGTCATGTAAATTCCACAGCATTAATATTTTGGGTGTGGGCAGATAGTCTGGGGTTGAAAACAGAGAGGGTCACAGTTCTACTTATTGGTGAACAGCAGTTTGGGAGTTCATCAATTTATGAGAATCTAGGTTGTATGAGACTCTTAAATTCTGATGCAGGTGGCATTAATAGCTGCTATAGGGAGCCCTGGTGGTGCTGTGAGGTAGCCATTGATTTGCTAACTGCAAGGTTGGCAGTTCAAACCTATCAGCCACGTGGTAGGAGAAAGATGAAGCTGCCAGCATCCATAAAGATTTATAGTCTTGGGCCCCATTTAGAGCATAGGTTTCCAAAGGTATTTAGCCTACTACTCCTTTTTCCGGTGTGTATGGGAGGGATTAGCACTCCACTGGTAATTAGCACTTCACTGGTAATCCAGGATAAAATGTAGGCACCTGCTTTTACACCATCCCCCTCCTGCTTTTACACCATCCCCCTCCCTCCCAGGATCAGTCCAGTGCTCCCTGGCGGGGGTGGGGTGGGGGGGGGGTGCAGTCTCACCCACTTATGGAAACATTGCTTTAGAGAGTGTGCTGAGTCAGAACTTACTCAACGGCAGTGGTCATATAGAGTACTAAAAATTGGTGTGACAAACAGTAAGGTTCTTTACACAGGCATCTCTCCCTCAAGAATATATATATATATTTAATATAAAATAATTTATATTTATATATGTAAGTTATTGTGATAATGTTAACATGGCCCCACAGATTCTTTGCTACTATCCCTCAGGGAGGCTGAGCCCACCCCTGTGGGCTGGCCTTGGTGTGTTACGGAAAGGGAAGAATACTAGTCACTTTCTGTGGTGGGGAAACCTGGCAGACCAGACCAGGTATCACCTTCCTTTAAATAAGTGATCAAGGTTTACTAGTCCTAGGTCCTGTATCCATGATGTGAAGAGGAGGACACTTTTAACTCTATCCTGGTTATCTCCCAAATTTGTAACCCTGGTTAATCACAAGACAACATCAGACAGACCCAAATTGGACAGTCAGTGAAATACCTAACCAATGCTTTTCAAAAACATCAACATTCTGAACAATAAGAAAAGACAAATAAACTTTCACAAATTAACAGAGGCTGTTATTGTTAGATGTGCTTGAGTTAGTTCTGACACTTAGTGACCTAAGAGACTACAAGGAACACTGCCTATTCCTGTGCCGTCCTCCCCATCATTGCTACGTTGGAGCCCATCGCTGCCCGCACTGTGCCGACCCATGTCGCTGAAGGTCATCTGCTTTTTCACGGACACTGTGCTTTCTCTTTTCCCACAGAGGCTAAGGAGACACCGAAGGACACTCTGTAGTGTCATTTTACAATGACACTTACCTGTAGTAAGGATAATTGTAGTACAGCTTCGGGATTTGATCCAAGAACAATAAGGCATATTAGTGAAAAATAACGAGATATTCTAATAAGGTTCATAATTTAGTTGATTTTTTTATAATAATGAATGTCTGAGTTTTGATAAACTGATTATAGTTACATAAGATGTTAATATGAGGTGCATTGGGGAACTCTGAACTATCTTTAAAAATTCTTAAACTCTAAAATAATTTCAAAATAATGATTAAAAAAAATACCTCACCCATTGTTTTTTTTTCTAATGAAAACAGTGAAAGACAAAACTGTGAAAAGGGGAAATGTCATTAACTTTTTGGTAAGCCCTAAAATATTTATTTTCCAATACAACTACACTGGAGTAATTTGAAAGGCACCTTGGTGGTTAAGAAAATATGACAATCAAGAAAGAGGGGGAAATCTTGAAAGTTTCCATCTATCTGGAGAACAAAGTTGGCCCATCGAAAATAAAATTGTTCAGAATTTATGAAGGGAGATTTATTTGTCCTTTCAACTTATGTTTATAATCTACTCTGTGCCAAACACTGTTAGAAAGAAAATTATGATCATCACCAATGAGATTGCGGGCCTTTTGAAACTTATAGTCACATGAAAGCTTTGTGTTACACTTTGGAAACGTAAGCTCTTTGATAAATGAGGATTATTTTAAATCAAGTAAGTCTTGAAGGATTATTCTGAAAACGTGAGTAAGTAAAACTAAAATATATACACGATTTTAAAACATTACCTGTTAATATGTTTAATCAAAATAATAAGCAAACTCTTGGCAAATGTTAAAAATATCTTTCTTGATCATTTTTTTTTCAATGTAAAATGTTCCAGGATCTTAAAAATTTAATGTTTAGAAATCTTAGAAAAGGGGCAGCAGTGGAGTAATTCCAGTTAGTAAGTGGAGAAATTTTGGGCTATAATGAAATAAGTTAAACTCTTTGTGTTGCAGCATGAGGTTAAGTTTTTAAGGCCCAGCATGTGACTCCTCTTTTCTCACTTCAGACAGTGAAGATGGAGGGGGGGTCAGAGTCTAGAACATACAGAGGCATACAAAGTCACATGACAAGGATCATTTTATTTTAGCTACTCCTGGCTACATTATCTTCCATGATAGGCTTTGAACTCTCCTCCCACCTCTGGAAAGCTGTGATCCTGATCACTAGATTTGGTACTTAAGCCTTCTTAACAATTTTGGAAGGACTCTTGGAAGGGTTTGGGGCAAACCCTTCTTATTTGAAGTGGAGTCCTTCAGCCCTCTTCAGGATACTGCTCAAATCACATCAAATGGCACGATCCTTTGTATACTCGTGTTGAAGGGCTTCTGTTCAAGAGTTTGAATTTAGAAGTGGAGGCTAGCTGTTCATATGGCTTGATGAAACTTTTCAACTGCCTGAGGAAGTATTCCTTAGAACCACTTCTGTGTGGAAAGCCTAGGCTGTATTTTTAATCCAATGAAAAATATAGAAAAAGGTAATTGACGTAGTTTAACTCATAAAAATGTAGGATTATGTTGGAATAATGTTGATGAATGAGGTAGTCAAAATTTTTAAGAAATGTATTGACCAAACACAGCAGCATCTTTCTTACACCTATATACACATTCATGCACATATTGGGTGGGAGAAGACTGAGGAATCATTAAAAGAAAGGCAGCAATAACTAGGATAATTTTGTTATGAAACACTTGTAATCTTAGTAAAAAAGTACCATACATATAAAATTGAGTATTCGTACCAATTACACTTGCCATCCAGTATAGAACAAATATCACACATCAAAGCCATTTGATAATTTTAAGTAATTTGATATTTATATTTGATAACTTTAAATTTGATAATTACTTAAAAGGCATTATGATTTTAGATACTTGATTGAAGTAGTTGATACGTTTAATAGTTGTTTTTTATTGAGCATTTACTGTATGCTGGATACTGTCCTGTGGGCTCTGCATGTATCCTCCAGTGTTCACCACAACTGTGTAGTGTTTGTCTCATTTCAGTGTGGAGAATCAGTACTGCTCAGTGAGTGATGCAGTACCAGGGAGTCTCGATCTTCACCCTATTTCTGTTACTAAATGAGTGACCTTAGGCAAGTTTATGCCTCAATTTTCCTGTCAGTACAGTAGATTTAATGATAATTCAGGACTTTCATGATTAAACTATTATAAAAAGTTGGAATGACTGTATACTAAGTACTTAAGAAGAGTGCTAATATTAAACTCTCTGAAAGTATTATATTATTATACTGACTGAAACTGAAGTTACTTCTCATTTTGCTGAGATGTGTTTTATTTTGACCCATAATATTGCATGCTGTGGCAGAACTGACAGTGGTCCTATAAATTAAGGGTCATGTTTATTTTATGTACAGAAGTAGTGGCTAGCACAGTGCGAGGCACATAGAAAATGCACTTAGTGGATATTTGACGAACTCCTAAGTCAATGAAATTGATTGAGTATGCTTGCATCTAGCTATTTTCAACAGGTGCTGCTGTTTTGTTAAAAAAGCGTTTCCCCCCCTTTTTTACATTGAGCATGTGTATCTTGTTGGAAAAGCACTTCTGGCATTTGGCCTTTCTCAATTTGTCCTCTTCACATACATTTCGCTAAATTAGATTTAAAAAAAAGGAAAAGAAAAGAAAGGCCTTTGAGAAGTTTTGAAAAACTACTCTGAGTACTTTTTTCTTAAGTTAGAAAACATTAAAAAAATAAAATGAAAACAAAACAAACACTTTTATACAATTTCCTCTAGTTCTTTAATGCTTCCTCCCCCTCCCACTATCATGACCCCAATTCCACCCTACAAATCCGGCTAGACCAGAGCATGTGCCACTAGTGATACAGATAAGAGCTTGCAACACAGGGAATCCAAGATAGATAAACCCCTCAGGGCCAATAACGGAAATAGAGATACCAGGTGTAAGGAGAAGGTGGGGGGAAAGAGGGAAAACCGATCACAAGGATATACATCCTAGGGGGATGGACAACAGAAAAGTGGATGAAGGGAGACAGCAGTCGGTGTAAGACATGGGGGGAAAATTTATAAATTATCAATGGTTCATGACGGAGGGAGGGTGGGGGAGGGGGAAAATGAGGAGCTGCTATCAGGAGCTCAAGTAGAAAGAAAATGTTTTGAAAATGATGATGGCAACATATGTACAAACATGCTTGACACAATGAATGTTTGTATGGATTGTGATAAAAGGTGTAAGAGCCCCCAATAAAGTGATTTATTAAAAAAAAAATTAAAGGAAAATACTAACAAAATGAGATATGGTTTACCTTTTAAAATAAACAACAATAACAATTTTGTGTCTATTAGAGTTAATGTATTTTTCCACTTAAGGGAAGACAGTGTGGGATAGGATGCCTTGTTTTCTCCATATGAGATATAGTTTGAAGAGCCAGTTACATGTCACAGTAAACAATCTTATATGTTAATAATGAAATCACGTTTCTACCCTGCTGGAGTATATTTTTCAGAATTTCTATGAAGCTAGTTTTTGTATTACATAGGTGAACAGGTATGTAATTTTTAAACTCTGTTATTTCAGCCATAAGCTTATTTGTTTCCAAGACAACTAACTGTTGGCTATCTTGGCTCTCTGAGTGTATAACGAGATTTCCACCAATGAGGAAAAAAGGATACTAGATGGAAATTGATCACAAAGATCAGGATGTTGTTTCTATTTGATCCCCATGAAAATCATTTTTGGAATTCAATGATTGAGCAGGCTGTAATTCATTTACAGATTTCTGTCTAATTCATAACCATATGTTCCTCAGTATTTTCTTAATAAAATTACTAGTGACTTTACTGTTCACACACCTTTTTGAATAATGCTTTTGTTTTCATGTAGGCACTGAAGAAACAAGAAAATCAAGCAGAGGAAGATGAAGGAGTGATGAAAAATAAACTCAGGCAAACGGAGACTGAGAAGAGTAAAGTAAGATTTTAAAAGTTACCTTTTCAGAGCGATGCGTTCGGTCCAGTGACAATTGTCAAATGCTCTGAAAAGTGTCTTCGAGATTGTTTGCTTGAACAGAACGAAGTCCCTGTTTGGACGTGGAGTGCGGGGGGCCCTACCGCTCTCTTGTCGGTCGACCTTGGACACAGTTACGGGTCCTTTGCCACGCTTGCTGTCTGTGGCAGCTCTGCTTTTCTAGAGCGGAGCTCAGCTTCACAGTGCCTATCTGGGAAACCTCTCAAGAACTTGACTTTCCTACAGGAGTAGGAACGACCTGCTGTTTAAGGCATGGGTGTTTTGGATCTATGTTCATTGCCCTTATAGAAGATGTTGTTTCCAGCCCAGTTTAGAGAATGCATGACCTTTGACATTACGTCATTTTCTGTGAGCATATACAGCCTAGAAATTTAGATTGAGAGAGGAATTCAGGGACAGATGAGTGGACTAAGGGGTGAGGCCAAGCTAATGCATGTTAATGTAACATTTGATTCGATTTAATGGTCTTATTTCTATATTATGTTTAGTATCTACCCTTTGGGAGTTGAGTTTGTGGATATTACATAGGGATCCTGCCCAGTATGGACCTTGGTCAATTTCAGTGGCATCTTGATGTATGATTTCTCCATCAAAATAAGATAATTGGTTAGACAATATGTTTGTGTGTGTGTGTTTGTTTATGTATATGTGAATTCTGTGATGCCACATGAACTTTACTTTTATTTTTCAATATGTCATTTATCTTGTAAGCCAAATGTGTAATTAAAAATTATGGGTTAAATTTACAATTTTTAATTTTGAAGTACTTGAGATTTGATGAAGCAAAATAAGAAAAAAGACAGAAGAGCAAAGCAAGCAAGCAGTGTTTGGAGAGATCCAGTGTCCTCTTTATCCCCTTTCTTCCAGGAGGCATGTTTTCCATAGCCGTAGTGCATTATGAAAAGCTACAAGACTTTGGTACAATCCCTTAGCGTTCATTCTGATCTAACCAGTTTCACAGTGTTTGTACTGCTGAACAGTTTTATTGCTTGTGTGAATCCACGTTACCTCCACCACCGTGAAGATACAGAATCCTTTTTTATAATGACTAGCCTCTTATGGGAGCTCTGGTGGTGTGGTAGTGAGTTAAGCATTTGGCTGATAATTTGCTAACTGAGAGGTTGGCAGTTCGAAACCACCAGCCACTCTGAAGGATAAAGGTGAGGCTTTCTATTCCCATGAGTCTCAAACAACACTTTTGTCTACTTTTCCATCTAGGTTCCAATTTTGGTTGCAATGGCCACACAGAATTCACAGACAATATTCATGATTAAAGGGCTTATTAAGGAAGTGAACAGGTTACAATGCAAAGCAGAAGAGTTCAGGATACAATTGTTCATCAGGATATGTTACAAAGTTCTCTCAGGGCTACTCATAAATGCCCAAGGGCATGCCGCTTTGTTGTATGCCTCAACCCCAAAGGTGTTCCACTCAAGCTCCATGGCTTTGCAAGCCAATCTCCCTGAATTTAGTGCACAGAGCCACCCCACTCTGGTAAGCCTCTGCCTGAAGGCACTGAGCTCCAACTCCATGGGTCAGCAAGCCCAGCTCCCCAATTAAGTATGCCACAAGCCACCCTCCTGTCGGTAAACACTCGGCTTTACTTGCCCTGTGGCACTCGGTTCCATGCTTTGATTTCTGATTCTTCTGCGGCTCCCACTCTGATGTCACAGCTGTCTTCTGGATCAAGAAGACTCGTTGTCCAGGGATCTCATGGTCCAGAGGATATGCTCCACTCGTGCCTCTCACTGGCAGTGAGACCTCTCTCCTGCTTATAAGAAGGCTCATTTTATACCCAGCAGGATGACATCCCAATGAGTCCAAGATGCAATATACTCACAGGTGACTTCTATCAATATCATTCTCTACTTTCTTACCCAGACCCATGCAGGAAAAGGTCAATCGATAGGTGTTAGAGACTTTGACTAGAAGAGTCATATTAAATAATTCACTACCTACTGTGTTCCATAATATTTTATATATAAGCCCACAAGGGCAGTTCTACTTTGTCTGGTAGGGTTGCTATGAGTTGAAATTGACTTCATGGCAGTAAAAAACCTTCCATATACCCCTTGATAGCCACACCCACAACATGTACACTTTTCTTTTCTTTTCTTAACATGTACAATTTTGAAGGACATGTATAGAGATAGTAGTTCAAATTTATTTTTTTACATTTTTATTATAAACTAGGTAGGGGTTTACATTTCCGATCATGAACTTTGTATTCAACAGTTTAAACTACTAATCAAACTCCCAATAGTTCATCCTCCCCCTGCTGCTTGCTGTCTCATCGCCCTCTTGCGGATCACCATTTTCCACGTCAGCCACGCTACCATCAGTCAACAGTCTGGGCCACTGGTTAGCAAACTGCAGCTCACTAGTCGTATGCAGCTCTACGGTTACGTATACGTAGCTCTGAAGTAAAAGTAAACGTTTTTAAAGGATATTATTCTGATAATGGTTATTTTATATGTAAAAGTATATTTATGACTCTGCAATAATTTTTAAATTATTTTGAAGGACAGGATTGGTTCCCATATCTAGTCTACTGCTTTATCTCCCTTGCTTTGCTCTCTCGGAGGTGATTAATTGTGCTTACGGTTACTCCTCTAAGTCAAAACATGTTAGTTTACATTTGTGATTTTAAAAACAACCTTGCATGTTCAGGTCTGTTTTTCTTTTGTTGTGGTTCTATGCTATCAAGTCTGTTCCATCCCACAGCGGCCCGAAAGTAGAACTGACATCTAGGTCCGAGGTGCTGATCCTCTTATGAGCAGATCACTAAGTCTTTTGTCCTTGGACTTTCCATCTGCTTAGCAAGCCAGTGGTTTAACTAGATGTGAGCTCTGGGTTTTTAACGATTTCATGTCCATTGTCCACACGATTACATTTTACAGCTTGAAACACATTAAGCATGTTCAGATGTGTACTTTGTGGGATATTTAATTACTTAACTGACTTATATTTCCATGGATACTTACCTAGTTGCAGTGTTAAGAAAAATTTTGGTGTCTTATTCTGACACGTTACATTTTCCATTAAAATGAATCCTAAATCTAAGCAATCACCAATTAGAGGAAATGGACTTTGAGTTATAGAACCTTTGCGATGCTTATTCTCAGTTGATTTGACAGTATATGTGATAATTTAAAGAAATCATTGTGTTAGAATGTGCATGAAGATGCTTCAGAGATGAAACAGACCTTAGCCAAAAACCCCTAACATGGAGTTAATTCTGATCTCTAGAACCCTTAGAGGACAGAGTGGAATTGTACCACAGGGTTTTCTAAGGCTATCGTTTTTATGGGAGCAGCTGCCACATCGTTCTTCCATATAGCCATCGCGAATTCACACCCCTGTTCTTTCAGTTAACAGCCAAGCATTTGACCTTGATACTACCAGGGCACCTTGGGCAGGACCTACAAACCAACCACCCAACCCAAACACACTGCCATCGAGTAGATTGCAACTTATAGTGACCCTATCGGATAAAGTAGAACTGCCTCTGTGGGGTTCTGAGGCTGTAAATCTTACAGGAGCAGAACGCCCCATATGTCTCCCTTGGAGCGGTTTATGAGCTGCAACTGCTGACCTTGGAGTTACCAACCCAATATTTAATCCTATGCCACCAGGTCTCCGTGGAGAAGAGTTCAAATACAAAATAACTATTGTAAATATAACAAAGGCCTGAGGAGAAGGCTCTTAAACAAGATCCTGATGTCTCATCTAGTTCATTTTGTACTCATATGATATAATTTGTGTTATTTTAAAGAAATATTAATGTATGTTTTTGGCTACTTATCATTGTATGTTAGCTCTAACTGCTGAGAATAATTCCACCTTTTTTATCTCTTACACTTTGCATATAATAATGTACTTATTTTTCCACATCGGAGATTTAAATGTTTTTCTTCACCCTGCAGCTTGAACAGGAGTTAGAGCTGTGTCGAGGGTTACTGAATCAATCAGAGGGCAGCAGAGAAACACTTATGTGCCAGGTAAGTAAGTCTATGGGAGCTATGAAAATCCACCTTCCCATTAAACCAGCATGCATACTTCTTAAAGAAAGGGAAAAGAAAAGTGTTTCTTAAAAATGTTTTCTCTAATGAATGTATATATTAACACACCTGAGCACGAGATGGAAATCTTTTCAGGAAGATTCATCGAAGGCTGGTACTAAGGCACAGGTCCAGGTTCCACTGTGAAAGTGTAGTTTGGTGATTGCTACTCCAATTTACTCTTGGTAGTATGGATCATGTAAAAGTAGACTGGTTATGTATGAGAACGTTTTCTCAGAATTTAATTTTATTCCAAGAGCCATTGAAGAGTGAAGGAGGAATTAAATGTACAAAGTAGACCCTTACATGTTCAAGTTACTTTGAATCATCATTGTCTTGTAGTTATGTTTTCAAGGTGCCATCTACCCACTTTTAATCAAAGATAAGCTTAATTTTTAAGTATAACATTTTGTAACCCATTAGTCTGTAATGGGGGTTTGGCGCTCTGATATTTAAATTTCAATAACTTTAAATAGCCATCTTTTTTACACTGTGAGTTTCTGACTCCCTCTCTTCCTGTGTTTAATATAAATTGCAAATGTGCCTTCCTTTGTTTTGAGGTACACGTTACATAACTCAGCCTACACAAAATGCTTGGTAAGCACAGGTGTCAGGCATAGTAGATGTTCCGAAGAAGTATTACCTTTTGACAATTGGCGCTGGAAATACACTGTAGCACCTGTTTTATAAACCTTTAAAAATAAATGTTCATTGGCTTTGTTCTGTAGCCAGTGGCCACAAGGAATTAATGTTGGCAGAGTTCAGACTTCTCTTTTTGATGATTTATGTTTGTATTCAATTGTATTCTGATACTTTTTCTCTTTATTCTGACTCATAATCTCTAATTTCACATTTTGAAGCCGGCAGTTTCCGCGTTCAGGTTGTCATTGTGACTTTAGCTGAGTCTTTCAACTACTGCCAACTTTAAAAACCACCGGGGAGGATCTGCTATGTAGACAATATGCTTATCTCCAGAAGTACAAAGATGAATAAATAGATAAGTCCCCTACCTCAAAGCGTTCATTATTTATTCAACTGCCTGTATTGCTCATTTATTTTGTGAACTATTCTAATATAAAAATATGCCTAATCGTGACCCTTTTACTACAGTTCTTGAAGTACAAATAGTCCCTGACTTAAGACAAGTCAGGGACTACTTGTTCTACTCAGTTTTAAGTTGATTCTACTATAAGCCACTTACCTTTTTTAGTTTTGGTTTTTATTATCATTGCCTTTTATTATCAGTATCTTTATAAATCTAAATCTTGGAACATATGTGAGTGCACATCTGAGAATGCTCCTGTCGGGTACAACACTGTGTAGAGTATATGTTACTAATGAAAGTTGTGCAAATAAAAGGACACATAGACCCTCTAAAGTTTAGTTAACTGTAATGAAAATCCATCACAAGTTGGAGACAACCTATGATAGACTAAAAATCTTTTAATGCTTTTATATTCTTCACCTGTTTGGAAGGAAATAGATAAAGAATATAGAAACATTAAAAGATACAGGATGAACTTGAAAGAGGCTTGGATAATAGTGGTGGAGTACACAACACATTTTTTCACATCGGACAGGGAAAAGAAAGCTGTTGATTATTTTTGGAAGGGATTACTAAGCAGTGGTGTGAGAGGCAATTGTACTGGTCTTGGCTTAGCACAGAGGTCGACTTGGCTTCACTTTGTATGTACAATAGCTCATCAGAAATATTTTTTCCGCCACGGGAAATGATTGGAAATAATTTGTAGGTTAAGTTTTTTTTTTCTTTTTGAAACCAGATAAAAGTTTCATTTTTTGACATTTTGTATTTAGATAGAAGAACTTCGTACACAGCTACTGAAAGCAGAAGGTGATCGAAAGGGCTTACAGCATCAGATGTCTCAGATTTCCAGGCAGCAGTCAAATCATCAGGATGAACAAGCAGACAGCTGGAGGTTTAGGAGAGGTAAACTTCTGAGTTGTGTATGGGAGTTTGCTTTTTCTCTTTTTTTTGTTCCTTAGAAAACGGACTCCTTGAGGGGTTCAAAGGGTTAGTGTTTTTGGCTGCTAACCTGTGTTAGTCTGGGATGACTCGAGAAACAAATTCATAGACGCTCGTATGTGTATAAGAAAGAACTTTATATGAAAGAGCAATTGTATATTGAGAAAACTATACAGCCCAATCCAGATCAAGTCCATAAGTTTGATACTAGCCTACATGTCCGATAACAGTCTATCAATTCCTCTCCAGACTCACTCAACACATGCAATGACGCTGAATGCAGGAAGATCACAGGGCAGTGGGTGCAAAGTTTTGTGGATCCAGGGGTGGTGGAAGCATCTCAGTGCTGGCATGGGTCTCCATGTGGCTCCTCCAGCTCCAGGGCTCTGATTCCATCAGTTTAAAAATCATTTTATTGGGGGTTCATACAACTCTTACATAATCCACACATCCATCCATTGTATGTCCAGCACATTTGTACATTTGTTGCCCTCATCATTCTCAAAACATTTCCTTTCTACTTAAGCCCTTGGTATCAGCTCCTCATTTTTCCCCTCCCTCTCTGCTCTCTACTCCCTCATGAACCCTTGATAACGTATAAATTATAATTTTGTCATATCTTACACTGTCCGATGTCTCCCTTCACCCACTTCCCTGTTGTCCGTCCCCCAGGGAGGAGGTTATTTGTAGATCCTTATAATCAGTTCCCCCTTTCTACCCCACCTTCCCTCCACCCTCAGGTATTGCCACTCTCAGCACTGGTCCTGAAGGGATCATCTGTCCTGGATTCCCTGTGTTTCCAGTTCCTATCTTTACTCATGTACATCCTCTGATCTAGCCAGATTTGTAAGGTAGATTGGGATCATGATAGTGGGGTGGGGTGGGCAGGAGGCATTTAGGAACTAGAGGAAGGTTATATATTTCATTGTTTCTACACTGCATCCTGACTGGCTGGTCTCCTCCCCGCAACCCTTCTGTAAGGGGAGGTCCAGTTGACTACAGATGGACTTTGGGTCCCCAATCTACACTCCCCCTCATTTACAATGATATGATTTTTTGTTCTTTGATGCCTTATACCTGATCCCTTTGACACCTCGTGGTCACACAGGCTGCTGTGCTTCTTCCATGTGGGCTTTGTTGCTTCTGAGCTAGATGGCCGTTTGTTTACCTTCAAGCCTGTAAGACCCCAGATGCTATATCTTTTGATAGCCGGGCACCATCAGCTTTCTTCACCACATTTGCTTATGCACCCATTTGTCTTCAGTGATCATGTCGGGAAGGTGTGCATCATGGAATGCCAATTTAATAGAACAAAGTGTTCTTGCATTGAGGAAGTACTTGAGTGGAGACCCAATGTCCATCTGCTGCCTTAATACTAAACTTATAAATATATGTATGTAGATCTATTTCCCCACCATCATATATAATTATATTTACATATGTATATGTCTGAATTTAGAGCTCTATAAATACCCGTTGCCTCTTATTTCTTTCCTCTATTTCCTTATATTTTCATCTTGTCCCACTCTCATGCTTACCCTTCATTTGGGTTTCATTAATTTCTGTCGGTTACATTGCCCTTGATCAATTCCTAGCAGGCCTCTCACACCCTCCTTGCCACTGATTTTGGATCAATTCTTGTTCCCTTGTCCCTTGGTTGGTCAACACCACCTTCTTTCCACAACCTCCCCCTCTCCCATGTCCCGCTGGAACCATTGGTACCACTGTTTTCTCCTCCAGACTGTTCATCTGGCCTATCTCATCTAGATTGACCTGCAGAGATAATAATATGCACAAAAAACCAAGACATAGCAAAGTAAAGTGACAAAAGAAAATAAAACAACGACAATAACAAAAAAATGCCAATGACAAAAAATAAAGAAATTGATAATAAAATAAAAATAAAAAAAAGAAAAACCTATAAATAGTTCAAGGTCTGTTTGTTGACCTCTAGGAGTGCCCTCCAGTGGAGTCCGATGGTGTGCCATGCCCTGGCCCCAAAGTCTATCCTTGGAACTCCCTCAGGACCTCCCTGGTCTGCTCTCCCAGCTGCCCTACTGCACGCCCTTAGTGTTTTGCCTCGGTGTGGTGGGGTTAGACTGGGCCAGTCCCGACACTGTGTCTCCATTGTCCCCCGTAGGGCCATGGGTCAGTGAGGGATGTCATGTCTCATAGTGGGACCAGCCATGTGGTCTACTCTGTGCATTGGCTGTTCTAAGTGGGGATATCGTCCTCCAGGCTTGCTGGGCCAGGATGCGTTCCACTCTCTCTTCCTCTCCATTCATTTGCTCCCATGTTCTCTGATCAGATATGTCCCTCTCCCCGAATTGCAGCTTCAGTGCCGTCCTCTAAAGTAAATTCTTCAGGGGAGAGAGGGATTCAGGCTGGGCTCTCAGACCCGACCACTGGTTCCCTGCTCCATGCTGGCACACTGCATTCACATCCTGGAACACTGGGTTGAAGTCTGATCCTTCTTTCCCTGTGGAGATATGAACAATACCCTCCCCTTGGGTGGATTAGTGTCCTGTTCCCCAGCTACACATTTCTATCTTTTTTTCTTCCCCACCCCTCCTTTTTAGTTGGTTACCATATATACCCCTGGATTTTTGTCTGGCCCCTGCCATACTACCTGAACCTCACCCGAGGTATGTTTGTATATGGTAGCTTTTTCCCTATGCCCCTTTTGCATTTTTTTTTGTGTTGCTTATCTCAGCAGACTCATGTTGTATTTGTCCTTTTGCACTTGGCTTACTTTACTTAGCATAATTTCCTCCAGTTCTTCCCATGCTGCGATATGCCTCATGCATTCATCACTGCTCTTTAGTGATGTGTAGTATTCCATTGTATGTATATACCATTTTTTAAATCCATTCATCTATTGATGGAAATTTGGGTTGTTTCCAACTCCTTGCAATTGTGAACTGTGCCACAATGAACACTGGAGCACAGATGTCTGGCTATGGTTTGTTTCTTGCCTCTTCTGTGATCTTGTCTGATGTGTATAGCAGAGCGATAGACTTCTGTTTGTTGATCTTGTATCCTGCCACTCTGCCATATTCCTCTGTTGCTCCCAACACTCCACTTGTAGAATTTAGGGGATTTTCGATGTATAGAATCATATCGTCTGCGAATAATGATAATTTTGCCTCTTACTTCCCCGGATGAATACCTTTGATGTCTTTTCTTTGTGTTTTGTTTTTAGCTAGTACTTCCAGTACGATGTTAAATAGGAGTAGGGAAAAGAGGCATCCTGGTCTGGTCCCCATTTTCACTGGAATTATTTTCATCTTTTCTCCATTTACTACCACGTTGGCTGTTGGTTTTTCATATATAGTTTGTGTAATATTGAGGAATTTTCCTTCTATTCCTATCTTCTAGAGTGTCTTAAACAGGAATGGGTGTTGGATATCGTCGAATGCTTTTTCCGCATCTATCGATATTATCATGTGGTTCTTATCATTTTTCCTGCCAATGTGGCTTAAAATACTAATGTTCTTTTGTATGTTGAATCCTTCCTGCATCACTTATATGAATCCCACTTGGTCATGGTGAATTATTTTTTTTATATGCTTTTGTATTGGCCAGTGTTTTGTTAAGGCTTTTTACATAGATGTTCATTAGGGATATTGATCTGTAGTTCTCAATTCTTATGGGATCCTTCCCTGCTTTAGTTATCAGAGTTATACTAGCTTCATAGAAAGAGTTTGGGAGTTTTCCATCTTTTTCTATGTTATGGAAGAGTGTATGTAGGATTGGTGTCAGTTCTTGCCTGAATGCTTGGTAGAATTCTCCTGTGAAGCCATCTGGCCTGGGGGATTTTTTTTGTTGGTAATCCCTTAATAACCTTGTCTATTTCTTCCATTTCTATGGGTTGGTTGAGATTCTTGACATCCATCTGGGATAGTGTGGGGAGGGATTGTGTTTCCAGGTATTTGTCCATGTCTTCCAAGTTGTTGAATTTGTTAGAGTACAAGCCTTCATAGTACTATGTAATTATTCTTTTGATTTCATTAGGATCCGTTGTAATTTCCCCTGCTTCATCTTTCATCCTTGCAATTGACATTTGTTCCTACCTTTCTTAGGTTAGGTTTGCCAGCACTCTATCAACACTGTTAATCCTTCCAAAGAACCAACTTTTAGCTTCATTAATTTTTTCCATAGTTTTCTTATTTTCCCTCTCCTGTATCTCAGCTCTGATTTTTATTATTTATATCCTTTTGCTATTAGTGGGGTTTTTCTGTTGATTCTGCTCTAATTGGTGTGAGTTTGTGCTAGCATATCAACCACGAGTCTCATCTTTTTTAATGTGTGCATTTATTGCTATCATTCTTCCTCTGATAAATGCCTTTGCTGTATCCCACAGGTTTGGGTATGTTGTATTTTAATTCTCATTGGTTTCTAGAAATTTCCTGATTTCATCTCTGCTCTGGGTCAATACCACCAGCTCCTTTTGAAATAGAGAATTATTCATCCTCCAATGGTTTGCCCTTGTTTTCTTTGATTTCCAGTCTTATGGCACAGTGATCGGAGACATATATCTGTCTAATCTCTATGTGCTTGAATTTACTCAAGTTTGACCTATGTCCCAGCATGTGGTCTATCTTTGAATATGTGCCTTGCGGGTTTGAAAAGAATGTGATTTTTTCTTAATTTTGGTGGAAAGCTCTGAAAATATCTATCAAGTCAAGCCGTCCAATTGTGCTACCCTGTTTCCCCCAAAATAAAACAGTGTCTTATAATTTTTGCTCCCAAAGATGCGCTAGGTCTTATTTTCAGGGGATATCTTATTTTTCCATGAAGAAAATATGGTACACATTTTTTGTTTTATTAAAAGCGACCTCGGACTTCCTGTCTCCTCTGGCTGTGCTGCGGGCAGCAGTGAGCTGTGCGGTGGTGCCCACCGTTATGGTCCAGAGTCCAGAGTTACAGTAGCTTTGGGCGGCCTTATTTTTTGGGAGGTCTTATTTTCAGGGGGCGGGAGGGGATGCCTTATATTTCAGCGAGAGGTAAAACTGTAATTAGGTCTTATTTTAGGGGGATGTCTTACTTTTGGTGAAACATGATATTTAGATCTGTAGCCTCCTTGTTAAGTTTCTTTCCCAGTGATCTGTGTTTTTCAGAGAGTGGCGTATTAAAGTCCCTAACTATAATTGTTGAACCTGTGATTTCTTTTTAAATCTTTTGTAGTGTTTGATTTACAAATTTCATGTGTCTCTTGTTGAGCGCATATACAGTTATTATGCTCAGTGGTTCTTGGTGTACTGTTCCCTTGAGCATTATATAGTCCCCCTCCTTGTCTCTTGTTATGGACTGTACCTTGAGATCAATTTTGTCAGATAATAAGATTGCTACCCCTGCTCTTTTTGCATTTCCATTTAGTTGGTATATTTTCCTCCAGCTTTTAATTCTCAACCTGTTTTTGTCTGTAAGCTTGAGATGTCTCTCCTGTAGGCAGCAGATCGATGGGTTATGTTTTCTGAGCCAGTCTGTTAGCCTCTGCCTTTTAATGCCTGAGTTCATTAAAAGGCCATTGATATTCAGTGTGATTACGCCCATCTGTGGACTCTGTGATGTCATCTTGTACCTTTTATGTTGGATATTTTCCTATCTACCTATCTTATCCGCTTGTGTTGTGTGTGTGGTTTATGTTTGCTTTCTTTCCACTATTGAGCTGATGCTATCCTGGGGGCTGTTTCCTCTTTGTCGCCCTATGGGTGGAGTTGTTCTATGTGATGGTCTCTTATTTGCCCTCGGTGAGTGTTGATCTTCTGCCCATACTGGATTGGCAAGGATCTTTTGTAGGGCTGGGTTTCTTTTTATGTATTCTTTGAGGTTGTCCTTTTCTGGGAAGACTCTTACTTCTTCATCTATCTTAATAGATAATTTGGCCGGGTATAGTATTCTCGGGTTTGTATTTTTACCTTCAATTTTTGGAATATGTTACTCCATTCACTTCTCTTCTTCATTGTGTCTGCTGATACGTCTGAACATACTCTTATTGGGCTACCTTTATACATGAATTTTTGCTTTTCCCTAGCTGCTCTTATGATAATCGCCTTTTCCTCAGTTCGATAATTTAACTATTATGTGTCTTGGGGACTTCATAGGATTCATTCTGGCTTGTGTTCTTTAATCTTCCTCAATGGCTGCCTGATTTTCATTTATTAAGCTGATGAAGATTTCCTCTTAGAATTCCCTCACTATTTTCACTGTTGACTTCTTTGTTATTTCTTGTCCCAGTAGTCCAATTATTCTAATATTATTCCTCTTCATCGTGTCAGACCTGGCTCTCAGGTTTTCTTCCGCTTCTCTGATTGTCTTATTTAACTGATTTTCCTGTTTGTTGAGGTCTGCTTGGTTACCTTCTAGGTCGCTGGTGCGATTCTCTGCCTCCTCAAGTCTGTTGACAAAGTATGTCAATTTGCCCCTCGATTTTGTTACTTCATCCCTTAAGTCTTGTTGCTTTATCTCCTCTATCATTTCATCCTTTTTCTCTATTCTCTTTTCATATCCTGTATGACTCCAAGAGGCATTCTGAACATTTCTTTCTTTGGCAGGTCAATATCTGCTTCTTCTATGCACATCGTTAGGTTCATGACTTCTTCCAGCATTGTGTTCTGTTTCTCCTGATTTTTAATTGAGGCTGTTGGGGATGGTTTCTGTTTATGTGTTGTTTTAGAGGAGCCTGGAGCCATCTTCCAGAGTCGAAGAGCACTGGACTTTCCCTTGGGGGACTCATATGAGTGCTACTATGGTCTACCTGCATGTAGCTGTACTGGGGTGTTGGGCTACTGCTGTATCTTCCTGTGGTTTCACTTTTACCCTCGCCAACCAGTATTCCATTATTTGGAATGTTAGTTGGATAGTCCACTCATGGGATGCTGGTCGGGTTGTTGTGGGCCCATGAGGGTGTCGTTTCACTGGCTGATCTATGAATAGGCTATAATGGTTTGGCTCACAGTGCTTGGAGTGCCTTGGGTGGCGTGTTGTGTTTCCATATGCAACTGGAGTGCCACGGAGGGTGTATGTGCGTGTACCCTCCTTGGCGTAGAGAACCATAGCTGGCAGGCAAAATTACCCTAGTCAGAGAGCTTGCCTTGGAGGTTGGGTGGATATTTCCATAGCAGTGTGGAACACCACCAGCGGTGGGCAGGAGTTCCCCCAGTCATGTGTAGGGTCTCGGGGTTTAGGCTGGAGTTCCCCCAGCCATTTTATGGGTATTACCCCCAGCCACTTGGGATATGGAAGAGGACTGGTATGATTTCCCCAGCTGTGTGTAAACTCAACAAATTTGGGTGGGCGCTCCCCCAACTGGGCTCTCAGAGTTTCCATAGGTGGAGGGGAGTGGCTTGAAGGCTGATAGTGTCTTGTGAAAGGAAATAGAAAAGAGAATAAAAATAGTGAAAGAAGAAAATAAAGGTATTAGAGAAAATACAAGCAAACTGACACTCACACGCAAAAAATGTTAAAATAAACAAAATTTAAAAGTCAAGAAAATAAAACAACAAAAAAGGAAAACTGAATCTACTGAGACTGTGCCAGGAAAGAGAAAAGAGATAGAAGAAGAGGCGAAAAGAGCAAAAAGTGAAAGCAGAACAAAATAAAGAGAAAAAATATGAAGAACAGAAAAAAGTTAGATAAAGCAATAGCTGAGCTCCCCACCATGCCATGTGTAATACTGCCTCATGCCGTGTGTAGCACTGTCACAGAGGCAGGCCATATCTCTCCCCACTGAGTGTGAGAGGGTGGAGTTGCTCTAGGCAGATGGTAGGGGCCTGGAAATCAGCACTGGCAGGTGGAAGGTAACAGAGGGATAGTAGAGAAATTCAAAAGCAGAAAGAGAAGAGAACCAAGAGAGAGAGAAGAAAGAAAGAGGAAGAAATGAAAGACAAAGAAAGGAATAAACACAATTGTGCTCAGCCAGACAGGGTGCGATGTAGCAACGATGGAAAATACAAATTTCCTCTAGTTCCTAAATGCTTCATCTGCCCCCCACTATCATGATCCCAATTCTACCTTGCAAGTCTGGCTAGACCAGAGGGTGTACACTGGTATAGATAGGAACTGGAAACACAAGGAATCCAGGGCAGATAATCCCTTCAGGACCAGTGGCGTGTGTGGTGATACTGTGAGGGTAGGTTGCAAAGGAGGAACTGATTACAAGGATCTACATGTGACCTCCCTGGGGGATGGATAACAGAAAAGTGGGTGAAGGGAGATGTCGGACAGGGCAAGTATGACAAAATAATAATTTATAAATTATCAAGGGCTCATGAGGGATGGGGGAGAAGGGAGGGAGGGGAAAAAAGAGGAGCTGATGCCAGGGGCTTAAGTGGAGAGCAAATGTTTTGAGAATGATGAGGGCAATGAATGTACAAATATACTTTACACAATTGATGTATGTATGGACTGTGATAAGAGTTGTATGAGCCCCTAATAAAATGATTTAAAAAAAACGTTTGCCTGTGATGATAGAAGAAGAAAGAGGGAAAAAATAAAGAATAAAGAGCTAGCTGATCCCTGATTTCCTGAATTTGGGGCCAGAGGGGTTTAAACCCTGCCCCAAGATGGCAGGTTGGTATGCCCGTTTAGCGCAGGGACGCAGTGGTGCTGGGCGGAATTGCCCTAGTTGGAAAGATCACCTTAGAGGCCCGACATAGGTTTCCTCAGCAATTCCATAGTGCTGTAGATGGCTTTCACAGCAGCCTCGTGTGGTGTGCAGCACTCCCGCAGAGTGCAGGTTGGAGGTACTCCTGCTATTTGGGTTGAGTTGCCTTAGGCGGAGGGTAGTGGCCTGTAAGGCAACAGTGGCATATGATAGGAAAGAGAGGGAGAGAAGAGGAAAAACAGAGTAAAAGAAGAAAAAAAAAGAGAGAAATGCAAAACAAAACCGAGCCCGTTGAAACCGACTGCGGTGGGAAAGATAGAAGGGCGAGAAAATAAAGAAGAAATAGAATCGTAAGTAAGGAGATAACTAAGGCTTGATTGCCTGACTGTGGGGCTGGAGGAGTTCCAACTCTGCATCAAGGTAGCTTGGCGTTGTGCCTGCTTTGTGTAGGGCCCCACAGATGTTGGTTTGGATTATCCTCGAAGGCAAGATCACAACAGTGGCCAGGTGTCTGTTCCCACAGCGGTATTGAGCGCTGGAGTTCACTGGTATGCCTGCCTTGTGCTGTATGTAGCATTACAGTGATGGGGGGTGGGGGCAGGGTGTTCCCTCTGCCCCGTGTAGTATCCCATGACTGGTAGGACCACCCCAGCTGTGTGTAGAATCACTGAGAGGTTTGCTGGGCTATTGTCCTATCTAGACTGCTGATACCCTACTAGCTCAGAGGGTTTTCCCCACCAAGCCCAGCTAGAATAAAATTAAATTGGCTCCCTGCCTCTGGCTCTGGTTCTGTACTCAGTTAGAAACTTAGATTTGTTCCAGAAGGTCTTTGTTATGTTGAAAGCCTCTGGGCACTGTTGTTAAGTTCTGTCCTTCCTTAGCCTGGGTTCCTTTATTATGCTAATATATGTTAAGGGACTTCTTCTACAGGTTTCCCTGGAGTTCAACAATGAGCCTGGGATTTGCAGTTTTTAACGAGAAAATATATTTTCTCGCTTTTTTATATTGGGGTTATGAGGTGCCCTTATTTGGGGGCTGTCATGCCGACCACTAGAGGGGGAGATCCAGCTTATCAGGGAGGTTGATTTATTCTTCGCCAACTGGAACTGCATTTGCACCTCTGGACTATGACTACCCGCATATCTTCTGCCACACTGCACCCCAAATTTATGGCTACCCGCCAACCCCGCTCCCCAGTCTATGAGCCCAATGCAGCTAACAGTGCAGGGAGCTCTGGTGTGGGGTTATGTGACTAGATCTCAGAGGTTCTCATGTCTGGGATTATGTCCCCTTTAGGGTGTCAGCCTTGGGAAATAGCTATTTACTGTGAAAGGGCATAGGTAACTCTTCACTTGGAGCCCCATGAGCCCAGCACACCGAACCTGGAGCGATTTAGTGTGCTCTTGGTTTGCTTGTGAGTGGAAATCACAGAAAAAAGTGCGTTTCAGGACAGACCTTAGTACCCTACTTCTAATTTCAGGGACCTGCCTCCCAGTCTCCTTCACCTTACCTCCCAATTTTCTGGTCTGGCAGCAGGAGCTCCGGGTGGGTGAGTCTTAACTAGATGCCATCTTCTCAATATCCCCCCTTCATTCTTAATAGTCTCAAGTTGACACCAGATTATGTAACTAACACATAACCCAAAGATTCTCAGTTTGAGTCATCATCAATCACAAAGGTCTCGTGATTTATTTATGAGAAATCAGACGTTAGTATCTCTTTGGAGAGCACAGGTCTACTCTGACTCATGTGGGTTTACCATGAGTCACAGCTGACTCAATGGTGACTTGTCTTAGAGTACATTTATGTCATTGTGCTGTTGCCCTTACTTGGAGAAAGATGAAGCTGTCTGCTCTTCTGAATGCTTCTACTTCTATAGAATAGCCATGGGTTGGAAATAGACTCAATGGCAGGGAGATGATGAAGATGAATGTCATTCTGTCTGTTTCTTGATCTACTGTAAAGTTAGATAACTAACAGGTTAAGCATAAGCTAGCATTCAACTTTGATATCTTCTCTGTCCTGATTTCTAAACTCATTTCAGTTTTCAGACCTGCTTATTTCATTGGACTTTTCGTTACAAAGGACTAGCAAAACCAGTAATGGATTTTATTTCTTTATAGCTTCCAACCCTTATCTACATGTAAATGTGCATGTACATATCCTTGATATCCCCCCCCCCCACTTATTCCACTTTTAAAATATAGATGAACCCCTCCAGTTAAGAGCTGTCTTTTTTGGTATCTGGGGATAAGTGACAAAAATTAATCACTTTTTGATGTGGCCATGAATCTTTGAGTTTCATGAGTGGCTTTTCTGAGCACTATGAATATATTTTGTTTAAAATGTTAAAATACCTAAATAACTCTGTATTTCTTTTTGAAAGAGTGCTTATCAAAATGATAATATCCATGCTTAAACTATTAAATTATATGTTATGTGAATTACAAGTCACTAAAACTTAAAATTTACAAAAAAAGGAGTGCAGAGTGGGGACTCAAAGCCCATCTGTAGGCAACTGGACATCCCCTTACAGAAGGGTCGCGGGGAGGAGACGAGCCAGTCAGGGTGCAGTGTAGCAGCAATGAAATATACAACTTTCTAGTTCTTAAGTGCTTCCCTTCCTGCCTCTATCATGATCCCAATTCTGCCTTACAAATCCAGCTAGACCAGAGGATGTACACTGGTACAGATAGGAACTGGAAGCACAGGGAATCCAGGACAGATGAACCCTTCAGGACTAGTGGTGAGAGTGGCGATACTGGGAGGTTAGAGGGAAAGTGTGGTCGAAAGAAGGAACTGATTACAAGGATCTACATATAGCCCCTCCCTGGGGGAAAGACAACAGAGAAGTGGGTTAAGGACACGTCGGACAGTGTAAGACATAATAATAATTTATTAATTATCAAGGGTTCATGAAGGAGGGGGCGTAGGGAGGGAGGGGGAAAATGAGCTGATACCAAGGACTCAACTAGAAAGCAAATGTTTTGAGAATGATGAGGGCAATATTTTCCAAAGTATAATCTTAAACTTTTTGCTTACTCATCACATTGTTATTAGGATGTGATTTTGTTTGGAAAAAGACATCTGTGACACTTTTCTGATAAGTGTTGATGCCTCATAAGTTCAAATAGATTTTGGCAAAAGGTTTTGAAAACTAGAAAAATCTCACTTTTTTTTTACAGTTTTCCAGGTTTTTTTAAAAAAAGTCTTTGACATGTTTTTTCCTATGTGATAATAGACTTCTTCACCTCGTTTTGTGATTCTAGATTGTGTTCTTCTCTATAAAATAGTTGTGTTATTTTCTATCAATTCTACATAAGAAATTGTACTTGTTGCTATATTCCAGCTGTTTATTCCTTTGCCACCTGAATCTTAGCTTCCACCTTGGTTTCTAAACTTGACCTTCCTTAGTTTCTTTTAGTTTCCTCACTTAATGTAAATGGATCTTATCTTGCTTGACTCCTGTTTATTTCCTCTTCCTTCATGAAAGTCTTCCACTGGCTTTAGTGCCACTAACTCTTTCTTGGGTTTCTTTACTCTATTTATTTCATTCTAATTAGTACAGTCATTTCCCTTGGCTCAGTTTGTCCTTGAAACCGTGGTATGTTTATAGTATTCTATTCATGGATTTTTTCCCACTTAGTTCTTCTCCCTAGGGATTTTTACTCAAGCTTATGTTTTATCTATCACCTTTAAATGCTATTTCATGGGTCTGGTTCCACTCCTTCTTCTAACCTTTGCCCTTCAGATGCTGTTGCTTACTAGAAATTTTCATATATGTTTCCACGGGAATACTCAGTCAACACATCTAAAAGTGAATTCATCTTCCCCTCAAAACCCGCTTTTTGTTCCTGCTTCAATTGATGGTCTCTTTGCTCACCTGGACACCCAACCCCCCAAATTCTAGGTACATCCCCAAATCATCTTTCTTCACATTATCTAGTTAGTCCCCTATATTGTGCCTATTGATAGATCCTGATGTTTTTTGAGCTACTTTTGTTTTAAAGATCATTTTTATTGGGGGCTCTTACAGCTCTTATAACAAGCCATACATCAATTCTATTAAGCATATTTGTATATTTGTTGCCATCATTATTTTCTAAACGTTTACTTTCTATTTGAGCCCTTGCTATCAGCTCCTCTTTCCCCAACCCCCTCCCACCCTCATGACATCTTGATAAATTATTAAATTTTTATGTCTGAGTGCTATCTCCCTTCCCCATGGTTTCTGTTGTTTGTCTTTCTGGGGGTTGGGGGTTGGGGATGGTTATATGTCGATCATTGTGGTCGAATGGGTTCCCCCTTATTCATGTTTCTTGACTTTGACCCATTCTTTTTCTCTGTATTCCCATTTTCTTCTAGCTATCTTTATTTCACTTTTATATTCCTCCTAACTTATCTTGCTATCTTCTGACTGCTGTATGATCTATGGTGCATTTGCATCTTAAGAGATTTTTCTGAAACACACTGATCATATTATTTTCTTGGTTAGAACCTCCAATAGGAATTTATTGACATTTTACTACTTACCTAGGCAACATGTTAATCCATTTCCCTTATTTCTTTTAATTCTTACAACTACTCTATGAGAAGGGTACTATTTTTATTCCATTTTATGTTTAAAAATAGACTCATGACAAAGGAGATTGATTGACTCTTGTGGAGATCATGCACGCGGGAAGTAGGAAAATCAGAATTTTTCATTATACCAAGCTATCCCTGTTTACAGACAGTGTTGCAGTATAGAAGATAACCTCCTGGAGTTGGAAAGAGAGTTTTTGTAGTGCTCCATATATTGTGTGTTTTAAATATTTCAGTTCTTCCTTCTGTATGATATAATGTATGTTATATATGAACAATCAGAAAGCTCCTTAAAGCAATAATGGTGAGACTTCAGCTCAGTTAGTTTGGAAACATTATCAGGAAAGACCAATTGGTAGAAAATATCATGGTTGGTCAAAGAGAGCCATTGAAACGGGGGAGTAACACAATAGTGGAAACAGTGAACTCCAACGTGCCTAGTGACCATGAAGTTGACACAGGGCCAGACAGTGTTCAGTGAACCACAGGGTCGTTCATTATGTGTTGGGATCAACTCAGTGTTATATACAGCTGTGTGTACATGTGTGTTTGTCTGTATTTTTATTTGATATCTCCAGGCAACTGTGTGTGACATGTAGAGTATGAAGCATAAATAAGAGGGGCTTAAAAAAGTTTATGGAAAATGGAAGTAGAAGGTAATAGAATGAACTTTTTTTTTTTTTCTTGCATTAACCTGAGTATATGATAGAACTTTGAGCCCTTGTGCTGTATCTTGTTTCGTTTTCCTGAAATAACCCTCAGTTCTACTTCTTTTGCTTGGTAAACTTTATTTTTTATTTTTAACTCTATGGTGTGATTTAGGTGAATGATTATTGTACACATTAGTTTTCCATTCAACAACTCAATTTGATTAGTGGTGTTGATTCCAATCCTCACGATGTAACAGTATTCTTCCCACTTCTCATTGCTAGTCACCAAGGGACCATGTAGCTTGTGGACAGGGCTATGCCAGTTGACATGCAGATCCATCAAGATGACATGACCCAGGCCCAGTGACTCCCTTTTTAAAAGGTGTTTGTTTATGGCTAAGAACTTTTTGTCACCTTGTCCCTATATGCTCTATTCGATACATGAATACATTGGGAGCATGGATGAACTTTTTTATTCCTTCTTTAAATCTGAGTTCACAATTGTTTCTACTTCAGTTTTTCACCAGGCCAGAGTGAATCAGTCTCTCCTTTGTACTATCTCTGTGGAATGTGTGAGTATCTGTCAGTGCTGTTATCATGCTATTAATATACCTGTAGATCTTCCATTTTAAGCTGTGCAGTTTTGAACATTTTAATATTCCTGATGTTGAGATATGTCTTATGAATGGTTTATAAATTTGATTCGATAGTATTTCCTTCTTCCTTTCCTCCCACCTCCTTTTTTCTTTTTAAGTACAATAGCCATTTAAAATTGATGGTACATGTTCCATTTGTTAACATCTTTGTCTGAAAGATTTAGTTTTTATGCCTTATTTCTATTCTTGTACCCCACCTACTTTGGGTATGGATTTTGTCCCATCAAATTCTGTAGTTGAAGAAGGTAGTATTGTGCTCCTTTTGGCAGCACGTATGCAGAAGAAGATAATTTTATAGTGCATCATAGACCCAATTGTTTCATGCTGATTTAAATACTAAGCCAATTCATATTGGTCTATGTCTCAGTTTCAGATAGTGGTCTCCGGAATTAGTAAGAATTAGCAAGTTTCGATTATCATGCAGTGTTAGACATTTGTCAGCATTACCTATTGGCTATAAGGAAAGCATATCATTGTGTGACCTTCCACACCTTTATGTAGATGGTGTAACATAGTTGGTTTCCTTTCTGTAATTACACCTGGAAGGAAATGTAGGAATGTGAAGACAGTTAAAAAAATAAAAAATGTGAAGGAGTTTTTTCTGAAGTAAATTGCACTAGAAAACAACACTTTACATATTAGTATCAAAACGGAATAATATTGGCTGGCACAATAATGTACATCTGTTTTGGTAGCACTGTATGAGACTTGAAAGAATAGCCCGCAAAATCAGAAGACTCTGTTGAGTGACAGTGTCAGTCAGTAGATCGTGTTCTCAGCACTAGGAAAGCGTCAGGGCCCTGTCCTATTAGGAAGTACATTCTCCTGTGACTAGAACAACCCTCTAGCTTGACATTGTTCTCTTTCAAGGGGCTGAGCGGGAAAAACCGGATCTGGAGAAGCAGATGTCAGATTTGAGAGTGCAGCTGAGTTTCAACGAAATGGCCTCTGAGTTAGAGGAAGTGAAGCGGAGCGTGGAGCGAAAAGACAAGGAGCGAGCGCGCCTGGCAGTGGAAGTCGAGGTGACTTTGCTTTTTTTAAACCACCTGTGTTAGGAGTTTAGTTTTGTTTCAGAGATTTGCCTAATGAAGTTTTAACAATTTCAAAGATTGTGTTTTTCTGTGAGTTCGTTCCATAAAGATAATATAAAATTGTATTTGATGATTCTCTTTATACATAGGAATTCCTGTAGATTTGTTTCTCAATCACTGGGGCACCAATGCAAAAACCCGGATTTTTTCCCCTCCATTATTTCACAATGAAATATTGAACTGCTAATGGCCTTAAAGATAGCCTTGTTCCAGTGACGTGTACAACGGCATCTCTACCCCCCGGCCCCATGCACGCTTTCTTTCTTTTGAACAGAAACAAGCTTTCTTCTTTGAGAAAACAGTGAATTTTCATGTATTTTAGGGGCAAAGCTGGTACAATTGTCGGTTTTCTTTCCTTTGGAGGCAAACATGGATTTAAAATTTCTTGTTGTTCTGTATGACGAAGCGTTTTGATGCCTCCATTCATTTAGAGTTGTGTACTAATTTTCAATGATGTGCTACTCATGAATAAAATATAACTAGGCAGCTATCATGTTCAGCTTGTCCCTTATCTAGGATAGATGGAGTAATTATCAGAAAATATGAAAAACAAAAGGAAGGACTTCAGCATAGGAGATGGCTTAGTTCCAATTATAATTATGCAAATTAGATGTCACATTTTGAAATAGACACACATTTATCCTCCTCTATTTTATTTATTAATTAAGCTGTGTTCTTATTGTATATAGATTATCATGTTTGAAAAATTTTCTAAATCTCATTGAAAGACAGAAAATTGGGATTAAAAGCACTTACCTCTTTACATACGCAAATTAGAATATTTTGTGCTTCGCTCCTGTCAGAGTTTTCTTTCATTTTATCAAAATGTCAATAAAAAAGTCTTCTAGGTTTGTTTCACGATTCAGATCATAAGGATAATGAAATATTGACATGGTCTCTACAGAGCCATTTACACGTTTAATAGATACCTATCATAAATATTCTCAGATATTGTATATCTTTTAAAGCGTGCTACATGGGTGTTATTTTAAACTTGGGTCCTTTGGTGAAAGTGTACCGTACAATTGTTTTGCTGAAGTTACTTTTTGTTATTTTTAAAGACCTCCTCTTCTAATGATCCAAGGTAAGACAAACCCTTTGCGCCCTGGTCATTACCGCATGTGGAGTCTCTCTCCTTCTCTGTCTTCATCTTTCATTCTTTCCCCCTACCTTTTCCCACTTGTGTAATAACTTGAAAAACAAACCTCAAATGTGTGAGCATTGAAAAGTTTATTTTGATAGCTCTTCAATCATTCAAGGAACCTGGCTTGATGTGGGTTAAGGGAGAGAGTTTGAGTTTTCTTGGGCTAGTTTAGACTGGGTAGACCGGCTTGAGAAATCAGTTGAAGCTGACCATTTCCTCAGATATCAAATGCATATTGTTGTATATTACATGCCACGCACTGTGCTAGGTGCTGGGGACATTATCAATGAACAGAGTTATAGACCTCCCTTTCCTAAGCATCTGGCATTCTAAAATTGATACAGCACTTGATACATGTTGTTTTAGTTTGTCACACTTCTCAGAACAAGTACCTTTTGGAGGATGAAAGATGTTTCCAGTTGCAATTGAAAAGGATGTCAGAAAGTGACATCCCTCATCTTTTGGATAAATTACCATTAGCCAGCTTTATTTTTACTGGTTTTCTTATTTTTAACAATGAAATCATTAATTACATTTCCATCAGTTGTCTTCGAGTTAGTAACAGTTTGGATTTTGCTCCTTTCTTCTTTGTAACTTGCAAAACGGAAGCCTTTGGAAAATCATGATCCCCAAGCTGTTTTCAAAGTGATGTCTTCCGCAGACTCTGACAAGTGCAGATTATGGATCTCTCAATTATATTCTGCCAAAGTTGGAAATTTTATTAAAATGTAATCGAATAGAGTGCATCCTCTGCCATACTTTAAATGCTGTGTGGTGCTAATGGCTGAATGTTATAGACTCTTAAACTGAAAGATTGGAGAGTCCAGCCACCTGGGGCACCTCGGAAGAAAGGCCTGGAGACTGCTTCTGCAAGGAAATTGCTTTGGAAACACTTGGGACACAGTTCTGTCTGCTATGCATCAGAGTGCTATGAATCAGAGTAGCCTCAACGTCAACTTGAATTTTTTTAAAAATTTAGGTAACATTAGGTGGTGTTGCCTTATACATTCTATGAAAAATAGATATTGATATCCCTTAGTTGCTTTTTGGAGATCCAAATAAGAATAGGAAAAGATGCACAAAGTGAGATTATTGGTCAGGCCTAAGAATGTGTGTCTAGTGACATTTCCCCCTGGGCTTTTTCAATCATTAGGGCCTTTCATTTTACTTAAGATGCTCTGATACATTTTCCACTCATATGCAGTCTTGCCAAACAATGAATTTTCCCTCCCTCCTTCCCCCTTTTTGTGGGTATGGAAATATCTAACCTTTTCTACCTTGGAGCCTTCTTGGATTTTATCAGCTATAAATAATCATATTTCCATTTAACCATTTATGTCACTAATGCAATTATGGAACCTCAAGTTCAGCATCTTTCAAGTTGAAAGAAAGGAGGAAAGGAATTCAGACCTCAAGTATCAATATTGAAGGATCATATGGGTAAAAGGTTGAATTATACAGAAGATGGAAAGAATACACAGAGTCACTGTACTAAAAAGAAGTGGGTGATGTTAAGCCATTTCAAGACGTAGCATATAATCAAGAACCAATGGTACGGAAGGAAGAAATCCAAGGTGTACTCAAGGGATTGATGAAAAAGAAAGTATTAGGAGAAAGCTGTCTGACCAACTAACTGGAAGAGATTCCTATTTGTGCCCCTTCCAAAGAAAGGTGACCAAACACAATGCAGAAATTATTGAACAATATCATTAACATCATGTGCAAATACAATTTTGCTGGTAGGAACTTAAAAATGGATGCAGCAATACATTAACAGAAAGCTGCCAGAAATTCAAGCTGGACTCAGAAGATGATGTGGTATAAGGGATATCTTGCTGATGTCAGATGCATCTTGGCTGAAAGCAGAGAATATAGAAAAGTATTTGTGTGGATCGTAAAATATCATGATCCACAGTGTGAAGAATGGGAATTCTAAAACACTAAATACATTCATGTAGAATTTGTACATAGCCTAAAGGCAGTTATTTGAATTATACAATGGAATACTGCATGGCTTAAAATTAGGAAAGGTGTGTTTGTATACTGAGTAAATAATTTGAAAAGTTGTACTACATGAAGAAGAATATCCATCAAGATCGGAGGAAGGGTTACTGACAACTTGAATTATAGAGATGACACATCTTTGCTTGTTGAAAGCCAAGGGAACTTGAAAAACTTACTGAAAATCAGAGCATAGCCTTCAGCATGGATTGCAACGCAATATAAGGTAAACCCATATCCTCACAACTTGACCAGTTGATAACACCATTATAAATCTTGAAATGACTCAAGTTATCAAGGATTTCATTTTACTTGGATCCACCATAAATACTCATGAACACAATAGTAAAGAAATCAAATGATGTGTTTCTGGGCACATCTGCATAAGACATTTTTAAAGTGTTGAAGTTGACACAGTGGCTGCAACAACGGGCTCAAGCATAGGAACAATTGTGATGATGCTGCAGGACAGGGCAGCGTTTTGTTTCATTCTGTTGTACGTAGGGTTGATATGGCTTGGAACCAGTTTGATAGCGCCTCAAAAGAAACAAGGACAGCAACCAAGTGTTGTGAATGACATGGATGTCATTTTGACGTCTAAGACATGTCTGACCCAAGTCATGGTCTGAACAAGGAAGACTCAAGAAGGATTTTGGTGTTGCCAAAGAATATCGAAAATGCCATGGGCTGCTGGAAGAACTAATGAAACTCCCTTGAAAGCAGTAAAGCCAGAATGCTCCTTAGAAGGGGATAAGATGTCATCCTTTGTACTTTGGACATGCTAGCAGGAGATAGATACTGGTCCTTGGAAAAGGACATCTTGCTTGGTAAAGTAGAGGAAGTCCCTCACTGAGATGGATTGCCAGTGGTTGCAACAAGGGGCTCAAATAGAACAATCGTGGGATGGTGCAGGGCTGGCCAGTGTACCTTCTGTTTCCCATAAGGACACTATGAGTCAGAATGGACTCAGAGACACCTAACTGTAACAGTAACAGCATTGTGGAATCTTATTAACACTGTTTTACTTTATGTTGCATTCCTTTAACATTTCAAAACTCAATACACAGTCCAAGCAGGAAGACGACCCGCCACTAAAACAGCTTAAACAGCTTCTCTTTGATATCCTTAATGGGAAGAAGTTGTCATGTTTTGAGGTTTTGTCTTCACATCAGGAAATTTGAATTTTCTGTATCCTAGAGTTCATATGACCCAGAAGACTGGTTCAAGTTAACAGTGAAATCCACAAGAGAGCAGTGTCGCGAAAGTGCAGGGTCATTGATTTCTACTCGAGGAGCTCTGTGCAGATATTACAATACTGTTCTCCTGTGAAGGTTGAGGACCTCTCCACCTAGATACTTAGAAAGCTGACACAGGAACGAAAGCCTTGCTTGGTTAACACAGAATCAGACAGTAATAATTCTCTCTCCCCTTTAAGGGTTAACACAGAGTCAGAATAACAATGTTCTCTCCCCTTTTAACAGTCATCTGACACCCAGAGATCCTCTTTATTTCAGACAGATTCTCTGTGTTTTTTCCTGGGAATTGTTGAACTCAGACATCTCTTTTTCCAAATCTTCTCCTTTGCTTCCACCATGGGCTCAGATGTTCCCTTTACAGTGTCCTTTGCTAGGTTGCTGTGCACAGAGTTTGCTCTTGGCCATTTCCCAATGGGAATTGATGTTATCTAAACATATGGCATTCTGGGAGCTGTTTAAGAACTCACGTCAAGTTTTTTAATCCCTTTACATGAGTCTGGTGGTGCTTTAGGATAAGCACTACCCTGCTTAACACCGGTAGTGCTTAAGGACCCACCCCAGGAGCCTCTCTGAGGGAGAAAGATGTGTCTGTATCTTTAGTTGTTTACAATCTCAGAAACCCAAAGGAGCACTTTGTCCTAAACCGGGCCACTAGGAGTCAGAATAGACTTGGTGGCAGCTGGAGTGGGGTTATCCCTTTGTACATCGTCATCTTGTAAGTCTGTGTCCCCTTTTCTCTCATTCAATGGCTTACCCCTAGTCAACTAACTCACTGCCATCAAATCCATTCCAACTCAGTGATCTCATAGAACAGGGTAGAGCTGCTCTTGTGGGGCTCCGAGAATGTAACTCTTTACAGGAGTAGAAAGCCTTGTCTTTCTCCCAAGAATTGGCTTGTGGCTTTGAACTGCTGACCTTGTGGTTAGCAACCTGACATATAAACACTACACAACCAGGGCTTCTTTACTGCAGAAATAAACTAAACTCCATACCTTCGAGTAGTTGCTGACTCATAGTGACCCTATAGGACAGGGTAGAACTGCCCTGATGGGTTTTCGAGACTGTAACTCTTTATGGGATTAGAAAGCCATGTCATTCTTCCAGGCTTGTATATTAGACAGTATTTGTGGACTAAACAAATGGCAACTAACAATAACACAGTAATATATTATAGAAAAGTTTTACAGCTTTTCATAAGTGTACACTTGTTTGATCATTTCTTAGCAAATGTCAACATTCAAAGAGACCTTTGTTTGCTCTGTCTCATTAATTGCAATTGTTTTTGTTGATCTAGAATATATATTTTAGGCTGTTGTTATACTAGGGAAGACCAATGAAAATAGCTTTAAAACCCTACGTAGAAGTTACATATGTATGAATTTGCATAATTTACCTTTTAAATTGTACCTAAGACCTTAAATCAGTATATGCATGGAAAATACTAAGTGCATTTCCCCCTTCTTTTAAACTCAAGTTAAATCTCATTAACCTTGATAGGCTATTTGTATTCATAAGCACTCCAAGCATCCTTGATCAATGATTTCTCGATTTAATCTCTGCTCCATTTTCCATCAACTTGTTCTTCTTGGAAGAAAAAAATGACTTTTAAATTCAAGGGAGAACTTCAAAGGGGGCTGGGGGTGGGGAGGTACTGCACTTAATTTAGATTAAATGTTGAAAGTGATAATTGAGTGACAACTGACATGATTATTCATTAGCAGAGTCTGAGGACTATAAGCCTGGGAATTTGTTTTAAAAAGACACAGAGGGTCGTGTGAAAATGAAATGATAATCATAAAAAGGAGCTCCGTGGCACTGTCGAGTAGGTATTGGATGGCTAACTAAGAGGTCGGTGGTTCTAACCCCTCAGTCCTTCCACAGGAGAAAGAGGAGACTCTCTGCTTCCATTCCCCCACTTGTCATACTGTGGTGGCTTGTGGGTTGCTGTGATTGTGGAAGCCTCACAGCGCTGGTGATTTCCCATGCCTGAAGGTTCACCCAACGTGAACAGGTTTCAACAGAACTTCCAGACCAAGACAGACAATGGAGAAGGACTTGCCTCCCCACCTTGGAGGAAACAGCCCTGGAAAACCTCATGCAGCTGCTGGAAACCTCATGCAGCCCCTGGAGGGTGAAGAGCATGCTTGCACGAGTGTAGGGGCAGCGAAAAAGATGAAGGCCCTTGGTAGGGTGGATTGCCACAGTGGCTGCAACAATGGGCTCAGGCCTAGGAGCAGTCGCGGGGTTGGCTTGGAGGTCACTATGGGTTGGAACCCCCTCCAAGGCATCTCAGAACAGAGAGCATCAACTGCTTCCTCAAAGACTTACAGCCTATATTTAAACCTGCGTAAGGTCACGAGGAGTCAGCACTGATCTGACGGCAGTGCGCTAATCAATAACACGCTTTTACTAAATTAGCGAAGGAAAAACAAAAGGAATACTATCCTTTTTACAATGCCTCTTGCATATATGGTTTAGAGTGTTTTATTTCTCCCAGAAAACTGGCCATATTGCTGTGCAGGAATGCTGCCCTCAGATCTGCGTGTAGGACATAAGGTCTTAGAAACTTTATTACTCTTACTGTAATTTCTGCCACTTCATTAAAAAATTTTTTAAAATAATTTCTTCCTAATCCTGCCTTAGAAACCCAGAGGGACAGTTCTACCCTGTCCGGGTCACTGTGAGTCAGAATACTCTTGTTTCCTGATATAAAGTAATTTTGATACCCACATTAGATTATAAAGAAACAAATATCAACAACAAAACCTTGTGTAGAAAGGCTAAAGTGATAAGTTTAGTGGAGACAAAGTCTGACTTTGTTTTCATCTGAATTCAGTCTGACATTGGGACGAATTTCTAAATCATCAATGTTCTTTACTTTAAGTTCTTTATGCACTTGACGTGACTAATGATAGGGATAATTTGCAAATGAAAACGAAAACTACATAAACCTGTGTACTCCCTGGAAGACAGTTTAATTCTCAAAATTTTCATCTATACGAGGAGATGGGAGTTACATGAGTTGGAGGAAAGCTGTACATTTTCTAGTTTCTATAACTCTGTGAGTTACAAGAAGTTTTTCACGCAGCTGAAGAAGTGACTGGATTGAATATTTTGTCTTTGAGATGTTACAAGTATTTACTAAAATGAGCAATTTCAAAACTCATTGCCACAGGATCTATTCCAACTCCTAGTGCTCTGTTGGACAAGGAAAACCACCCCTTTGGGTTCCCAAGGGTGCAAATCTTAAGAGCAGAAAGCCCAGCTTTCTCTCAAGGAGTGACTGGTGGGTTTGAACCACTGACCTTGTGGTTAGCAGCCCATCTAGTAACTCGCTATGGTACTAGGGTGCCAAGTTATAGTATCTCCAAAAAAGAAAAAAAATATAAAAATGCCACATTTCAAATTCCTTTATATGTTCTTCAACATTGTGTTGTTAATCATGATAATTTATCTCATGTTTTTTTTTTACATATAAATTAAATATACCGGTTTGTGACTCTGTTGTATGTATGGTGAAGCAGAGAGGGAGATTCATCTACCTCACAGAATAATAAAATGTTGATAACTTCATATGCGCTATAGACTTACTAGTTAAGTAATTATAAAGATACGACAGCTTTGGAAATCACTACTGAAGGGCTTAAAATGTAGAAATGGATGAAATGAAACAAATAAGGTAATGTTTGTGTGATATCCAAATAGTTGATAACTACCTTCTTGACTACCACAAATACCGTTCCATACCATTAAAAGGTAGAATTTACAGTAAACCAGTTCAACTGTCCGTGCAGTCTTTATAGTTACCTTATCTTTAAAATGATCATAATATGGCAGCATCTCATCTCAAGTGACAAATTAAATGTTTTCTTAGAGAAATGTTTAAAAGTGAGATCGCAGGTTGGGTAGCCTGGCTGTTTTAGGTGTTTATTTTCCTCAGCCTTCTACGAGTACACAAGGAGTGAGATTGTCTTTACCCTGACATAGCAGCAAAAAAGTCCACAGATCTATTATGGCCTTTAAAATATTGAAACACTACAAGTGATCTCTGTATTAAAAATCAAAACTAAAGCAGTAATATGCACCAAGAAAACATTCTTTTCATTTTTTTATAAGCAAAGTATGGCTAGAGGTTAATGTGAACATGCCTTGTTCGTGGTTCACTTGGGTGACGTATGTGTTTGTTTCATACAATTTCTTTATTCTTGAGAAATGTTTAAAAAGTAAGATGTTGGATTGTGTAGCTTGCTTTTTCAAGATGACTAACAAATTAGGCACCCTTTTGGCCGTTCTGGTTTTTAAAAGCAGAATGATTTCTGCTTTTGACAATGGCACGCTGGTTTGTGCCGGAACAAACCTCCTACCAAGAAAAACTAGGAAACCAAGCAAAATATATATTTAAAAGTCTGTATTTGAAAGCCCTAGGAAGCCCTGTAGGTAGTGAGAACCGGAGGCAGCAAGTGCCTTGGTGAGAAGATGAGTACGGATTGTTGGGCCTGTCATCGCTTTCCCCTTCAAGTGCTTTCTGATTTAAGCACTGAGTAGAGCTTATGACAGTGTCGTAGGTCCACGGAAAGGGAGGAACCCCACCTGGTAACCGTCCCACATTTCCAATTTAGTTATCCAAATGGCTACACTCTAGTAATTGAGGTCAACTGAAAATACATGAACAGTTACAAGAACGTTAATGCAGCATCGAATCTGGTTTGAAGTGTAAAATCCCTGCTTTAACCATCAAAACAAAAGCAAATCTTTCAGGGAAGATCATGTCCTCCAGAACTTGTAGTAGTTCTACAATTTTCGTACACTACCTGGCATTTAATCAAAATTTACCCCGCATATTAGGAAGCACAAGAAAAGAATAGGACATGAGAACAGTCACAGAAGCTAGTTAGATCCTGGAGCTGTCAGAGCTGGACTTTACAACCGTAGGTATTAGTGCATTTACAGATAGACCACCAGCAAGGAGAACCAACCAGAAACCTTACAATCCCTGCCACCGAGCTGAGTCCAACTGCCAGCAACCCTCTAGGACAGGGCAGAACTGGCCCTATGGGTTTCCGAGACTGTCACTCTTTACTGGAGTGGAAAGCCAGGACTTCCTCCCTCGGAGCAGCTGATGGTTTCGAACTGTCAATCTTGTGGTCAGCACCCTAAAGGATACAAATTCAATATGTCGTCTGGCTTCAGCTTTCATGTACTTGTATCTTCCAATTACAGAAACCTTAGAACATACTAAATACGCAATAAATTAACACCTGGATAGATAGGCAGGTTTAAGAGAAGAGTAAACATTTCCCCCCATTACTATAAAGAGTTTTTGTAGACATACATCCATGTTTTCACTTCACCCACTCACTGCCATCAAGTTGATTCTGACTCCTAGTGACCCTAAAGGTCAGAGTAGAATCTGCCCCCTGTGGTTGTCAGACACTGTCACTCCTTAGGGGGACAGAAAGTCTGTCTCCTGAGGAGTGGCTAGTGGTTTTGAACTGCTGACCTGGTGCTTAGCAGCCCAATGCATACAGTTCTATACATCCTTTGGTCTCAGCTTTGATGTTTTTTTTTGTGTGCCTTCTAATGGACAATGAGAGAAATAATTTATTCTGTGTTTCATTTGGTAAATGAAAGTTACACCAATGAAAGTGAGATCATTCTTACCCTTGACGCAGTTGCCATCATTGGATTCACATGTATCACTTAGTGTTGAGGAAGAACAGAACACAGGTCTTTTCAGCAGGGGATGAGGGTAGGCCCAGAATGACAGTGAGACTTGGAATGGGACTGGAAATTACTGAGCCTTAGAAAGTAGTCCTCCAGTTTGACTCTACCAAGTCTACTCCTGCCCTTCAAAGACAGATGTGTTTAACAGCAAAGGTAAGTGGAGCAGAGAACAATAGAACTATCCTCAAATAGAAATTGATGTTTGGCCATTGAAAATTTAAATTTGATGGCGTCATTGTTTTATAGGTATAATGATTTCATTATTGAGCCATGTTCTACAGGCATAGATGCTTGTCTCTTGTAGACCGCGAGAAACAAAGACAACAAATGTGCTCGACACGATGGATGTTTGTGTGGATTGTGATAAGAGTTGTACGAGCCCCCAATAAAATGAATTAAAAAGAAAGAAAAGACATAGAGACATTGTCATATGGGAGTTTATTGCAGGGAAACAAGAAACTGTCTTGCGAGCTGGCCTGCTAGACTCCATGATTAACACCGGTTTCATCAGTCACCACACTGACTATGGGATAATGATCTCTGTGCGGCTTTTGTCTCTGGGTCTGGAAGATGACCTTTGGAATTTCTTAAGCAATCGAGGCCCCTTGGTTTTTCTAAACAGCCAGACAGTCATTATAGGAATGAGGCCTACACATCACACCTCCACAACACACTTGAGAAAGAGGAGGCATATAATGTAATCAATCATGCATATGTATTGATATAATATAATTGATTTGGACTAAGCATTGTCTGTGAGCTCTTTATACTGTGGTGACTTGTATGTTGCTGTGATACTAAAAGGCTATGTCATTGATACTTCAAATGCCAGCAAGTTCGCCCAAAGTGAAAAGGTTTCAGCAGAGCTTCCAGACTAAGAACAGGCCATGAAGAAGGAATAGACTGTCTACTACAGAGGACCTGGCCGCTGAAAATCTTATGGGCAGTGTGGAAACATTGAGTCACTATGAGTTGGAATCCACTGGATGGCAGTGGGTGAGGGCTGTGGGTTATAAAAATGAAGAGGCTGTGTACGGGCAGAGTTGGTGGGCATTATTGAGAGGCTAGCCACTACCACCACTATCAGATTATTAGACTTAAAAAAGACAAAATTTATAGAAAATAAAACCTTATAAAGGAGGCTTTATTTTATATATATATATATTGGGAGATGTATTCTTTAAACACATACAGTTCTTCTACTTCATCGAATCTCTCTTAACTTCTGTACCTCCTTGTGGTTAAAATAAAATAAATTGGGATTTTCCTAAGTGTACAAGATTATTACATCATGTAAGATAATGTGTCTGAAATGTTTCAAATAAGCCTTAATGCTTTATAAAGATGTAAGACTATTAGGTGTTAGTTGCATTTAGTTTCATCTCGATTTGTATTATGCCATTAGAAATAAAATCATTTTTTCTTAGTTGAAGTGTAGCTTACCTTAGTCCTCTGAGCTGCCATGTCAGTATTGAAATGACGCTGGTTTATATCAGTCATTGATACCTGCTTTGCATTATTGTATGTCATAGGAAATGTGTGACATTTTTTTACCCCAATTGAAGGCAGCCCCAAATACCAATCTGCTTCAAGCAAACAGTTTCATTCTATTTTATATTCACTCCCCCCGCCCCCCCCCCCAGGGTATCTATTGTAGTGAAACATCAGAGCTGCAGAGTGAAAATTATCAGTCTATTAGAGTGTCAGGATAATTATGAAAACACAAATGTACTTTGAGATATGTATGTCAGGGTCAGAATTTCCCTAATGTGTTCATGAGGCCTAGATGTTAATGATATGCCCCCCTTGTGTTTTAAGTTAAACAGTGAAAAAAACACAACCCTATGTATTTAAAATGTTCCATGTCGTGAACATCACTGTGAAACAGACATTAATATTTTATTTCTTCACAGAGATGAATATATTTAATTAATTGAACATTATTTCCTGTACTTTGCTTAAGCTTAGTATCATGTTTCATTAAAAAGTACAAGGAAACTAGTTGTATGAGGCAGATATGTTCTCCCAGGATTTGTAAAGAAATGATTATTTTTAATCACCGAGAAAGACCGAGTAGCCTGTTATTTGAGATTAATGTCCTTTGTGTGTCTGCCCTTCATTTGCAAAAAGAAAATGATAATATTTGTAGTCAAATTAAAATGGCTACATTTAAAAAAAAAGGAAATGTAATCTTTTTTAAAAAATGAGTATTTTATGGCAAGGTTATTACAATGGCCTCTGATAGTTCTTGGTTTTTTTCCATAGCTCATTAAGAATTTGAATTAGCTTTGAAAAGATTGTTCATATGTATAGTGTGCCAGTTTAAAAAGGAAAAAGAAGACTTATAGGTTTTAATGATATATTCTACTTTTAGCCAATCACAATTTAAATAAAATGTTAAGTAGTATGATCCCAATGAGTGATGGCCTAATTTAGCAACATGTAGGTATATTTTGGGGCTACAGACTCATTTTGATTGATTTGAGCTCTTTCCTTCAAAGAGACGTGCCTTAGTTCTTCTGACTGTGGGAAACTGATGAGTTGTCTTCTCAGTATCCATTCATAAACCACCTAAATTATACTGAAATGAATGAGTTAATCAAAAACTGCAAGAATATGCCAAGCTAATTTCCCAATAGAGGAGAGTGGGGCATGTTTTAATTGAAAATTGGAGTATTTCAGGTGAAATCCTATTAAATGTGTTAGTTCTTTTGTTTACTAAGTAAAGGGAAAACTTCACAGTATCCCTTTGGGTTTAGAAGAGGGTGGGTGAGGATAGGCCAGATACTGCTTTAGGCATTTATGCAGAGGTGGTTTATAAGGTGTTGACCAAGCTGGCTCTGGCTACCTCCTGGAAGGTTCGGAAGTGATCTCTTGACCACAGATTCACTACAGCACATGTCTCTAGGACCGTGCAGGCCTTCAGGAAGAAGCCCAGTGTGCAAGAATGGTGGGGTCCAACTCACTTCTCTTTGCCAGTCTGATCAGATCTCTTTGCCTGATCTCTTTGCCAGTCTGATCAGAACCCCAAACCCTATTTCAGTGGGCCTCTGATCATTCAACTTTGCAGCCTCTACAAAGTAACAGAGGCTATTGGAGGGAGGTCGTGAGGGGGGCTGACTGTTACAGGGGCATCTTGTATACAACCCTGTCAACCACCAGGTTTTCCTTTAGTTGAAAACCAGGAACTAACTCTTGCGTCTTTCATCGCCGATCGTTGGCACTCAGTGATGCTGACTGACTTTCATATATACACCCGTTTTCACTTATATACCATGCTTTATTAGTGTTATATTTAAACTATAATTTGTTTCTGGAAGGTTTTTTTTTCTTTGTTGTTTTTCTTTTCAGCTTCTTATGTGTTTATAGTAATTTTCTTAAAAGGCAGTCATCTGTAAATGCAATGAACTAGCACTTGGAAACTGCTAAATAGCCCACCATTCTGGAAGAGAGTATCCTTTTAGTAAAATTTAAAAAATACAAATCAAATGTTAATGTATATTTTTTCCTGCTTTTTGTTTCAGTCATTGTTGTCATTTTCCGGGGGATTCTCATACCATTTGCGATACAGCTGACCTCTCCATGTTTTAGTCAGTGATTTTTAACTTGGCCCTCCTTTAAGGAGGTCCTGTTTTGCATAAAGATGAGTTTAACCTTTGTTCCACTGGCAATATTAAAGACGATCGGTTGAACTAAATTTAGCTGATCAGAGGAAGGCCCTCAACAAGATGGGTTGGCACAGTGGCTGCAACAATGGGCTCTTCCATAAGAACAATTGTGAGGATGGTGCAGGACCGGGCAGGGTTTGTTCTATTATACCTGGGGTCGCTTTGAATTGGAACCAACTGTATGGCACCTAACAGCAAGCAACAACTACATGGCGTTTGGTTTATTATTATTTATTTGCTTTAGTGATACTGTCTTTATCCTTGTAAAGTGCCCAGCTTGATATGTCTAAACACCAAAAAGACCAACCCCCCTGCAATCGTGGCGATGCTGACTCAGCAGCAACCCTATAGGATAGGTTGGTAGTGCCCCGAGGAGTTTCCGAGATTTTAACTCTTGACTTTAACGTTCTCCTGAGGAGTGGCTCTTAGTTTCAAACTGCTAACCTTGCTGATCACGGCCCAATGTGTAACCACTGCACCACCAGGGCTCCTTTCTATGTTGTCTGTGCTTTAAACATAAATTTTGTCTCAACGGATACATTGACACAGTTGATATTTTACTAAACTGGTTTCTTAGATTTGTTATTGTAAAACAGACCCTTCTGTTTCAGTTTGGGCATTAATAAAATATGTGGTTGTATATGTCTACCACTTGTTTGTTATACTGGGTCCTGGCTTACAGACCTCCAAGGAAAAAAATAAAACACCCAGAATAAAGATCCACTGGGTGGAGCTTTTGTAGTATGCATTTTTCCCACTAGGTGAGCATCAAGAAACTCCCTCTGAGTTAGTGCACCCAGTGGTGTCACCTGGGAAGGTTCTCACTGGCTACAGTAAATTTTTTCATAAAAGCTATTTCTCTGGAACCTTTTTTTTTTTGTGATGGCCAATATCAGAGAACAGCGTGTGGCTGTGAAATTTTGTTTCCTGCTGGGTAAAAATGCCACAGAAAGTGTTGTAATGTTGAACACAGCTTAAAAGGACATTGCTCAAGTGTGTGGCGTGGTTTTCTCTTTTCAAAAAAGATGAAATGTCGATTGATGACAAACATTTTTCTGGAGGTCCATCAACTTTCAAACGAGCGAAAATGTTGACTAGTAGTGCATTTGGAGTTTGTTCCACCAGTCAGACTATTAATCAAGCTTTCTAGTTAGAAGCTCTGCAAAGATTGTGTAACAGTCTGCAAGAGAAAACCTTGATTTGTGGCAGATGGGGCACTGGTTTTGCCACCACGACAATGCCCCCTGCTCACGCAGCTATCTCAGTGTACCAATTTTTGGCAAAAAACAGCATTCTTCTCTTGCCCCATGCACCTTGCTCACCTGACCTTGCTCTGTGTGACTTCTTTTTTGTTTCCATGAATGAAGAGGGACATGAAAGGAAAGCTATTTGAGGACATTGAAGTGGTGAAGGAAAAAACGTGGGAGGTAGATGCTATCAGCCAGATGAATGTGAAAAATATTTCCAAAAATGGAATTGCAAATTTGACAAATGTATTAAGTGTAATGGAGAGTATTTTGAAGGTGATAAGGTTGTTTCGTAAAAAAATTTAAATACATAGCATTGGAGGAAAAAAAAGTTCTGCTTTTATTTTGGTACCCCCCTCCTCCTATTGAATTTGCTTTTGAAATTGTGTTGTCTTATTCTGCACGTATGGTGAGCTTGCTCTTGAACTTATGGTGCTTCTGTAACTTGCTCTTGTAGCTAAAGCAAATGGAGGAAAAAACGCAGTACATGAGCTGAACAGAAAATTTCAAAGGGGGCTTGAGAAGACAAAGTAGTCAAACAGCATAAGGGGAAATACTAAATGGTTTAAAATCAGGAAAGGGGTTTGTCAAGTTTATATCCTTCCAACATAATATTCAGTCTGAATGCTGCACACAAAAATGGAGATGCCAGCGTAACTGAAGAAGAAAGCAGCATCAGGATTGGAGGGAGGCTCCAGTTTGGTGAGACACAGATGACACAGGTTGTTTGCCGTGAGTCAAGAGGACTCAAAGCATTTACTGTTGGAAATCAAAGGTTACAACTTTCAGTATGGATTATACTGTAACATAATAAAACAAAACAAAGAAAACCAAAAACCCCACATTGGAGTAGTGAGCAGCATTGTGATATGTGGAGAAAATATTGAAGTTTTCAAGAATTTCCTTTTACTTGATCCAATATTTTACTAACTTATTAACAAGAAATTAAACTACCATATATACTCAAGTATAAGCCGACCCAAATATCAGCCAAAGTACCCAATTTTATGTCAAAAACTTCATTAAAAATGTGCTGAAAAACTCGGCTTATACATGAGTATATACAATATGTATTGTACCAGCAAATCTGAGAAAGACATCTTTATGATATTCAAGAACAAAATGTTACCTTGAGGAATAAAATCCATCTGAATCAAGTCATGGTATTTTTCTTTTTCTTTTTTCTAAGTCATGGTATTTTTCATTGCCTCTTAAGCATGGGAAATCTAGGAAATCGATAAGGAAGCCAGCAGAAGACTTGATACCTTGAATTTTGGCATTGATGAAGAATATCGGGTATATCATGGGCTTCCAGGAGAATGAACAAACCTGTGTTGGAAGAAGTCAGCCCTAATATAATTAGAAGTAAGGATGGTGAGACTTCATCCGACTTTGGAAGGGAGGAGTGACAAATCCGCGGAGAAGGCTGTCATGCGTCATGGATGTCATGTGTCAGATCCGTGGAGAAGGATGTCATGTACACTGGTCACTTCAGGTTAACAGTCTCATCATCCCTTTCTACGGATCCTCTGACTTCTTCCTCGACTGATTTTTTTTTTTTTGGCAGTCCATGGTACTTTCAATATGCGTTCCTAGTACCAGAATTCAAATGTATCAATTCTTTTGCAGTCTTTCTTATTCCTTGTCCAGCTTTTACATGCGTATAAGGTGATTGAAAAGACCATGCTTTGATCAAACACACTCTAGTCCTCCGAGGGACTTCTTTGCTTTTCAGCACTTTACAGAAGTCTTGTGCAGTAGATTTGTCCAATGTATCCTTTTATTTCGTGCCTGCTACTTCCCTGAGCATTGATTGTGGATCAGTGAAAGATGAATTCCTTAATGTTGTCTATTGGTCTACTTGTATGAAATTTGCTTTCTTTGCATTGAGCTGTGATCCCTTCTGAAGGCTGCAGTCTTTGGTTATTATCAGCAAGTGCTTCAATTCCTCACTTTTAGCAAGCAAAATTATGTTATCAAATATTGCAGATTGTTAATAAGCCTTTCGTATGCTACGTTTTTCTTTGGATAGTCCAACTTCTTGGGTTATTTAATCAGCTTACAGATTGAATAAGGATGGTGTAAGTATACAACCTGTACTCACACTTTTATTGATTTTAAACCATGGATTACTTGCTTGTTCTTTTGGACAACTGGCTACTATAATTCCCAATCTTGCAGTGTTATCTATAATTTGCATTATATACACAGTTCAATTTATTAGCACAGTCTATCAAACACAGGTAATGATCTTTTTGGTATAAATGACAAAGTCTGACCCTTTTTCCTGAGTCTCACCATTCTCTCAATTTCTGCAGAGATCAGAAATGTTACACTCTCTTCTGAATTTTGTGTAGATTTCTGGCAGTTTCCTATTAATGAGCTACAGCGATTATTTTTTAATTTTTATCACTAAAATTTTACTCTTGACTGGTATTATGTTCTTTGATATTTTCTGAATTTTGTTGGATCACTTTTCTTTGGAATAAGCACACATGCGGATCTCTTCCAGTTAGTGGGCCAGATACTTGCCTCCTACATCTCTTGGCCAAGCTAGTGAGCACTTACAGGGTTGCATCTATTTGCTGGAACATCTCATAAGGTATTTGATCTATTTTTGGAGCCTGGGTTTTCTCCAGTATCTTCTGTGCAGCTTGTTCTTCCTTCAACACCATCCTTTCTTGATTATGTGCTTCTTCCTGAAATGGTTGAAGGTTGACCAATTCTTTTTGGTACAGTGACCCCGGTGTATTCTTTCCAACTTTTATTGATGCTTCTTGTATCATTGAATATTTTGTCCCTAGAATGATTCAATATTGCAACTCGAGGCTCACATTTTTTCCTTCAGTTCTTTCAGCGTGAGTGTGTTTTTTCGTTTGGTTTTCAAATTCCAGGTCTTTGCACATTTAATATTAGTGCTTTATTTTGTCTTCGCGAGCTGCCTTTTGAAATCCTCTTTTTAGTCTTTTTACTTCTTCACTCCTCCCATTCACTTTAGCTACTCGACATTCAACAGCAAGCTTCAGAGTCTCTTCGGACATGTTTGGTCTTTTCTGTTCTTTTCGTTTCTCTCCTGGTTAATTCCCCCTAATCTATTTCTCACGCGGTATTTAGCTCAAGGAGCACTGGTTGTGTTCTCAGGTACGTGTTGGAATACTAACACAAGGTGGGCGGTTCAAACCCACCAGTTTCTCTGTGGGAAGAAAATGAGGTTGTTTGCTCCCATAAAGATTTATGGGAAACCTATGTAGGGTTGGAATGAATTGCAATGGCAGTGAGTTGGTATTTTACTTGTTCTCAAGTTCAATATCTTGCATCCAGAGGAGATAAATCAACCATAATTGGTTTCATTTTAACTTTCATTTATTTGATGATTTATCTCTCTCAGATTCAAAAATTTCTAGAAACATCTATATCTCAAAGACTGCTCAGGATTTCTTTCTAGCTCTAGAAAGAATAAAGTGCATTATTTATTTAGTAGAAAGTTTTTTTATCTAGTGTCTAACTTAGTCATAAATGTAAGTTTAATCAATATCAGGATCTACACACCTCTGTTCTAGTTAATTACTTTATCTTCTTTTGCCTCAATTTCTTTCATCTCTGAACCATGAGTATTGGATTAACTTTCTGAGTCTCACATAATCTAACTTTGCCAGTAACACAAACTACTCTTTGTTGAGTGTCCTGTGTTGTTGCTAACTATTCGTCTTTCCTGAATGATCACAAGTAGATCCTCATTCTTCTGAAAGATTGCTAGGGAGTCTATTTTATCAATGAAGTTCTTTGGTTTTAGAACAGCGCTTCTCAACTTGTAGGTTGTGACCCCTTTGTGGGTCGCCTAAGACCATCAGAAAACACATATTTCAGATAGTCTTAGGAACTGAGACTCAGCTTCTCTATCTGTCTCCAGGCAGGCCCGCCCACATACATCATTGTCTCTTAGACGCCATGAAATCTAATTTATTTTGAATGTTTCCATACAACCCAACACCAAACCCACTACCATCCAGTCAATTTCAACCCGTAGCAACTTTATACAGGCTTTCTGAGGCTGTACGTCTTTATGGGAGCAGATTGCTTTATCTTTCTCCCTTAGAATAGCAGTTAGGTTTCAACTGCTGACAGTATGGTTAGCAGGTCAGTGTTTCCTGACAGGTTCCAGAGCTGCTTCTTAGGGTCCCATAAGAAATACATAAATGCCATTGGGAAAATGTTGTTTTAAAATATGTGCTCTTTAGAGGAGACCCTGGCTTCATTGGAACTGATTTTCAATTTTTGATTTATAGTTTTACATTGTTCACTGGAGCGCCTAATCTTTGGTGTCAGTTGGCTCTCTAGTCTGAGTATAGGGGAAATGATATTAGAGAATTTTAGTTACATCGGCCAACACATTGACATTCTTGCTATCTACCTACACCATGCTGTTGTTATGGGACAAGCCATAATGAGAACTGAGTCTTGGGATCACATTATACAAAAAGCAAGAGCCAATGAAAACGGAGGATATGCCAGGCCACTTACATTCAACATGGAGACGTCTGCTCAGGAGGTTTTGGCCACTGCTCTTTCGGGATTCTGAATGGCTGATCCCGATCGATTTGCGTCAACACGGTCTCTGCTCACATAGGGTTATTAGGAGGAAGAGTTAAGAAAATGGAAAACTGCACCGAAGAGATAAAAGCTAGGAAAGTTGCCCTCAGGAATTTTACCCCCATCAGAACAATGCTCGTTTTCATTCGTAAAGGGAAGCATGGGATGTCCCAGGAGAATTTTGTTGGGAAACCTTACCTCACTCACACTGTTGTTATTGTTAGGTGTCACCGAGTCCGTTTCAACTTATAGTGACCTCCTGTACAACGGAGCTAACACTGCCCAGTCTTGCTCCATCCTGACAGCTGTTCTGTGCTTGAGCCCATTGTTGCAGCCACTGTGTCAATCCATCTCATGGAAGGCCTTCCTCTTTTCAGCTGCCCCTTAACTTTACCAAGACATGATGTCCTTCTCCAGGGACTTCTCCCTCTTGACAACATGTCCAAAAAAATGTAAAGTGGAGTCTCTCCATCCTTGCCTCTAAGGGGCACGTTTCGTTGGTCTTCCTTATTCAGCGTTCAATTTTCACAGGCACATTAGGGGATGGAAAAGACCATGGCTTGGCTCAGGTAGACCTTAGTCATTTACCTTATTGCCATGATACTGCCCCTGCAGATTACTGTTAGTGTATCAAACTCAGAAATCTCATAAGAGGAATTCAATGTTAATTTGTTGGTGAGACCAAAAGTAAATGGAAGTGTGCAGAGTTTATTCAGGGAAGTGGTTAGAGAGATAGAATATATTATTTTTAGAAGTATATAGACTCAGGTGGAGGTTATATTGAGAGAAATAGCTTCACATTTTGTCTTTTCATTGAATAAAAGTTTCTATGAATTTGTAGTAATACTTTTGACGTAACCTTGTATATGAGTATATATACCGAGATATGAGAATTACATATACATACACAGACACCTGTATTTCACTCATTTTGCTTCATTAGAGAACCTAGCCTAAGACATGAAGATATGCATGTATCTCAAGGACATGGCTCACTCGGGTCAACCCCAAGTCTGTGCGTCAGGCTTCAAGTTGGAGGCGTCTCCTGACTTAAGTAGTTGCAGTGATTGATGAATCAAAGATCAACAGGTTAGATGTCAGGCTGGTGCTTTAGCGGCTATGGAGGTCAATGAATCCAACATTTCTAGGTAGGATGGCAGGCTGCTGCTTTACAGTATGCCAGTCCTCAACAATCCCACAGACTGGATGTCTGAGGGTGTGCACCTGAGCCTACGCTAGCTAGCCATGCCAAATGGCCAGTTTATGAAGGGGCTTCAAAAAGTTTATGAAAAATGGAATTAAAAGAATATGGAAATTTTCCATGTAACTTTTTGTAGTCCCTTCATATATGTTGGATACCCCCAAGGAAAATCACCATATAACTGCTAATATAACTGATCATATCAGGCCAACTCATAATGATTTCATCATTACATAGTGAGGTAGTTAGTTTATTGTGCCAACCTGGCCAATAAACACATGTGCGGTTAATTGAAGGGCAGAGGGATAAATGGCTCAGTGAGCCTCGCCTTTCTAGTTCTCAGGTCTCTTGCTTTGTGATGGTCGCACCAGGGTGCCAGCTGCCTTAGCCAGTTCCCTGCTTCAGCTGGCAAGGCTCACTTCCTGCAAGACATCCCTGAGGAGAAGCCACATGGACCTACCCCGATGCAGCCCTGGGTGCTGGAGCACCTATGTGGAGACTCCTGCCAGCGCTGAGATGCTTGCACATTCACTGACTCGGCTTTCCTCCTGCAGTCGGCATCATTGCCTCTGTTTTGTGAGATGGAGGAGGACTTTGTGGATCGCTGTTGGACATATGGGTTAATGTTTATGGGTTAATGGGTTAATGTTGGACTTGTGGGCTTGAGCAGCACTGGGTTGGGATGTTTTCTTGATGTGCATTTACCCTTTATATAAAGCTCTCTCTTATACATGAGTTTCTGTGGATTTGTTTCTCTAAAGTACCCAGACTCACACACATAGCTGCCAAGTTACATCAGTGCACAACTACCAAACCACAGAGAATCACAGCCTGAGTGACGTGACCCACAATCAGAACTGCCATGTTTCTTTCTTTCTTTCTTTTTAATTTTTTCAGTCTGTATATTCTTTGGCCAGTTTACTAGCTGAACAGTAAACAGCTCACATATCAGGTCTGATACAAGTATCCTTAGAATGCCTACTTATGAGATTAGTTCTGGGCTGGTTCTGGATGTGGCATGTAGGCCTTCCTGGGGTGGGAGTGGTACCCTGGAGGTGATCCACAAGGGAAGTGCTGGCTCTGCAAAGATGGAAAGTGCTGTGGTGAATTCCTGAGACCTCCAGTCAACACAATATGGCTTTCTCCAGTTCTGTCTCCCCCGAGCCTCCATTGCTAGAGAAGCATAATCTGTCAGTAGACTTGTCACATTAAGCGCTGGGCTGTCCATCTCAGGGTTAGCGATTCAAACCTACTAGATAGCCCCTTGGAAGTAAGTGGGGGTTCGTGGGAGGGGTGGTGGTGGGAGGGGATGAGGCTTCGTGCTTCTACCAAGAATTACAATTTGGGGAACTCTTAGTAGAGGCTCAATATGAGTCACAATCGACATGATGGCCATAGGTTTGGTGTTTGGGTTTGGTTTGGAATCGTCAAAATGACAATTGAGCACATTTGTAAATATTAGCTGTTGTGATATTTTTCTGATTATATTTTCAAAAAGGACCTTCTGAAAACCAAACAAAAAAACAATCCTCAAATTCCACACAATTCTGAATTTTGCAAAATGACATGGTATTTGGAGCCACGCCAATAAATGAGGAGTAGATGTTTTTGTGATCAGTTATTTGAGGAAAGCATATTTAAAGAAAATATTGGCATAATGACTGAAGAGGATCTGCGGAGGAAAGAAGAGGAAAAGCGATTCTGCTGGATTTTACCTGAAGTACATTGCAGATTTGTGAGAATTGCATATTACAGAATAGAAAGGTTCCGGACAGTTTCTTAGGCTGCAATCTTTTGGGGAGAGCATTGCCAGGGCTTTTCCCTACCTAGTGGCTGCCGAGTTCTCTGTTCTGTGCATAGCAACAACCGTGCCGACTGGCAGCAGCAAAGCAGTAACTACAGTTTCCAAACTCAGGATAGTCAGTGTTGTGATATTAATCCAGTTTATACTCCCTGTCAGTATTGGGGACCACAGTTATGTACAATAAAATCCATACCGTCTTCTGTTCATTTATACTCTCATATCCTATAAATGACACATTTTCAGATGTTCTTTTAAAACAATTACTGTGTGTATCATGTATCATGTTAATATGATGTTATATCATTCTTTGATGTGAGAACCAAAGAGTTTACACACTTACATTCTGAGATTGTACAGTCATCCTTTGCTTAACTTCCCCGATGTTTTATGATTAGGATGTTATATGGTTTGGGTATTGTATAGACATCGTATTGTAGTCTGAGCTTGCCTTTTCTTTAAGCATCTCAAGCTTTTTGGCTGAGCAGTAATCATCAATGTGCTGGGATGGATTGGCTTTTGGGTTTGGTCCTCAATCCAGATAAATAACCATTTCCCCCCTATTTAATATAGGTTCCTCTCAAATTCTTGTTAAGCTTATTAGATCCTTTTAGTAGCTTGGAGAATTTTTTCTTTGTTTTTGAGGATCATCACGATTATCTAATGCAACCTTGCCTAAGTCACAAGCGATAGCATACACCTATTTTTTGTCTTCATATTAAATAACCTTTTGTTTCACTTTCAAATTGATACTTTGCTGGTTGTTGTTCTATCGTTTTGTTGTGTTTGGAAGCCATGAAGTACTTCACAGTAATATTTTTGAAAGGAAGGTAAACAGATGATGCACTAACAGCACTCAAGACACATGCGATACCTAAGATGGAACGGGGATGGCTATGATTGACACATGCACTGTTATGTGGTAAACTTTTTAGGTAGAAAGCACAGAACAGTACAGCATTGTGCATACATCAGGCTTCAAAAAATTGTGGATAAATGGAGCTAAAATATAACCTTTTTTCCCATGAACTTTTGAAGTTCCATCGTAGGTGTGTCTTATGACTGTTAAGACTTGTGTTACAAGTTGTATATGTTGTTCTTATTGTTAGGTTCTGGTAAGTTGGTTCTGACTCACTGTGTCTTGGTGTACAAGACTATCCAGTCTTGTGCCATCCTCACAGTTGTTATGATTGACCCAACGTTGCAGCTGTATGTCAATTCACTTCCCCGAGGGTGCTGTACCAATATATGCCTGGGCGCTCGCTTACTGTATACAAGAGACATGGAACATACACAGTACATCCAGGAATCTTTTTGGTTCACTACTTTTTATTTTTGGATCAGGATTTCTGAACTCTATTATATCCTGGTTCTAACAGAGTTATATCTCTGGGATGCTAATCCTAAGGTCAGCATTTGAACCCACTAACTGGTCCTAAGAGAAAGATGAGGCTATCTGCTCCCATTAAGATTTAGAGTCTCAGAAATCCAAAGGGCAGTTCTGCTGTGTCCTAATGGGTCCTTTGAGTCAAAATGGACCCTCAACAAGATGGACTGACATGAGTGGCTGCCACACTGGGCTCACGCAGGACCTGGCAGTCAGTGTTTCGTTCTGTTATACATGGGCTGCTCTGAGTAGGAACTGATTTGATGACACCTAACAGTGACAACAATGGCTCACAAGCATATGCAATTGGATGTTGTCTGAATGGACATAATGTAGCCTTCACTTATTTTTGTTCCACTGTAATTGCAGAAGGTTAAATAATGCTCTACTTCTGTTGCTTGTGTGTTTGTAAGACTCGGTAGAGAGACCTAAGAAATTTGGGACACTCTTGAGTCTCTTATAAACTTGAGACTATCTAACTGGAACCTTATTTCTGTTTTTCAGCGTAAGCACTTATCTCTCATTTCCTCTTGCCCTTCAGTGGTTATTTTTGAACTTATTACTATTTAAGTGCACAATTTCACCCCCATTTTGGTAATCCCTCAGCTGAGAGAACCTTTACTACCATTTTAATTGAAGTATCTTCTTGTTACAGTTTGGTCATCAGATAAGTTTATTTTTCTTGGATTTCCAAAGGAAATATGGTGAGGTGTTGGGCTGCTAACTGCAAGGCCAGAAATTTGAAACTGGCAGCTGCTTTGCAGGAGAAAGATGAGGCTCTCTACTCCCACAGAGTGTTACAGTCTTAGAAACCCAAAGGGGTAGTTCTACCTTTTCCTATAGAGTTTTTATGAGTTGGAATCCATTTGATGGCAATGAATTTGTGTTTTTGGTTTGATGGGATTTTCACGGAGCCCTGATGGTGGACTGGATTCTGTGTTGGGCTGCTGACTGCAAGGTCAGTAGTTTGAACCCACAAACCATTCTGCAGGAGAAAGTTGAGACTTGCTGCTTCTGTTTAATAATTTACAACTTTGGAAATCCACAGGAATCATTCTACTGTGCCTCACAGGGTTGCTATGAGTTTGGATCTACTCTAGAGCAGTGAGTTGGAGGTTTGGGAATGGAATTGTCAAGTGTAATAAGTCATTATGCAATTTGATATTTGAAGGTCTGCCATTTGGTAGATCGGTCTGAGTTATAACTCACATCTCTTGAGCTATGTACATTCTCACCTACAACATCTATTATATAATGAGAAGATGCTGAATGGTAGAGAATTATCTATATCATAGAGATAACTGGCAGATGAGATCCAATGAGGGGACAAGAGGAAGAAGGACTAGAGAGGCGTGGTATCAGGAAAGTGAAGGAGACCTTTAGCAATGAGAAGGGGTAATTAATAGTGTCACAGGTTATAAGAAAACTAGATGGCGAATTCTTTCAAAAGAGTTCACTGCACTTAGCCCTGTTGGTGTACTGGGTTACAATTTGGGCTGCTAATCGCCAAGGTCAGCAGTTGAAAACCACCAGCTGCTCCATGAACTTTGTACTCCTGTAGTGTTAGTCTCAGACGTTCTACCTCGTCCTGGTCTCTATGAGTAGGAATCACTTTGACGGCTGTGAGTTAGCACACTTGGCCACAGAAGAGACCTCTGAGGGTTGTAGGGAGGCATGGTAAGCAAGGCTCAGTTGTATGTTAGGAATAGAAACCAGATCAAGTGAACTGGGAAGTGGATTAGAAATAAGATTGAGGGGCAGTGAGTGTGTGATACTCTTTTCAGGAGCTTCACTTAAAAGGAAGACAAAGGCAGGTGCTGATTAGAAATAATGTAGGATCGGGGAAGGCTTTGTTTTGTTGCTTGCTTTTTAAATAATTAATTTTTTTATGATGGAGAAGTAGAATGGATCCACAAAGGAAAGAGATGTTCAAGGAACAGACAGAATGGTTGGTGTAGACAATTCCCGGATGCTTATTGAAGGCAATAGCAAAACTGGGCTTATTTGTCCAAGGAAGAAAGATCCCTTCTCCTCGGAAGTTAGAGGAAAGGACATAAGAGTTGGCCTCGGCAAGTTTCAGGATGATTAAGGGGAGGCAAAACTTTGGGATGTCTTGCCTCATAATCTCAATTTTGTTTCTCAAAGAAGTACTATAGTACCTGCTCAGAGTGAGGGAAAGGGTGCCAGGGTCATAGATTGGACATTTTGGGATCACCATTACGTGAGCAGCAGAGCGGCTGACAGAATTTCTTGGCACCAGGGAGCTAGTGCTCAATGTACAATGACATCACCTAATGCTCCTGTGTGACTTCCCAGACAGAACCTAGTGACAGCCTGGTGCAGCAAATGCAAATGTTTGAATTTAACCAGAGCTGGTGGTTTGACTTTCGAGTTTAGTGGATGCGCCGTTTGAAAAAGAAGCTGGAGCTGTGAATCCCGAGTGAATGGATTCCGAGACTAGCTTAGAGAGCCCAGGATTTGAAAGTCAGCCAGAAGACTGTCATGATGAGTGATGAAGAGCAGGCATAACAAAAAGTAGGGAATGAGCGAATCGGTCCGATTGGGAGCTGCAGCCAGCAGGGAGTTCTTGTTTCAAGCACAGCAGCCTGGATAAAACCTCACAGGTGATGGAAGAGGCACTGAGTTAAGGATATCTGAGAATATGGACGTTTCCCAAAGGGTGGAAAGCCTTGGCCCTGGAGTCAAGACTATCTGCGTCTGTACCCCAGTGCCAGACGCAGAGGAGATGTAGTCACCCTCTCCAAGTCTTTGTTGAAGGAAAAGAGAAATATCCAATAGCTCCGCCCCAACTCTGGCTTGATGTATAAGTTACTTGGATACCTGTTGTTAATCAAGCTGATTTTTAGCATCGTGGTGCAACTTTTATAATAAGGGCAAAAGGGTAAACCGCAGTCACTAGGATTTCTCTGATCTCATTTTAGAATTTTCCACACAAACAAGTGCACAGTTCTCCGTTTACTGTTTTGTTTGGGTGGATAAAGGAGTGACTCAGCCCCTCTAGGCTGCATTGAATTTAGCAAATTGCATAAATACAAACTTATTGCTCCAAAAATGAAACTGTTTTTAGAGCATTATGATCATTTTTTTTGCCATAATAGCAAACCATGACATTAGTTATGGAGGAAAATTAAATTTACCTTCACTTGAGTCACAGCTCAGGGCTAATGGAATCTGGAACTCAAAATTCTGCTTCCAGAGCCAAGGCAACTTGCTCAATGTTTCCAGCATCTTCATTTGTCATTGCCTTAGTTCAATGTAGATGCTATTTTTTTTTAAGCTCACAATGTCTATTCACACTTGAACACATGTCCTTTTCACCTCACTTTTGTCACCCCAGGTGTTTGGAACCTCAGATTCCGAGGGCCAGTTTCTGGGACACACTGAAAGGCCTTAATTTCTGAATTTTTGTCACTACTTTGCAATGCTTTACAAAGATAGTTTAAAGTTAATGCTGAGAACATTCATTTATTTATATATAATTTTCTATAAAAGCAATGTCCTTCCATTTTTGAACTTAAAACAGAACTTTGCTCCTTCTTCGCAAGTTAGAATGTATATTGGTCATAATTTCATATGATTTCTAAATGTGTTATTGATTTTCAAGAGTGAAGACTTTTTTCATATTTAGGAAAATAATACAAATAAATTCAAACTAAGTTCATTTCAAAATCTATACTATGTTGATTCATGTATGGACCAACTTGTGCTGTTGTAGCTGGGAAAAAAAACCCTCAACTACAAGGGGACTTCATACAGTTATGGGAAAATTCCATGATCATTTTCCCTATTAGCTTTTAATTCCACTTTTTAAAAAACTTTTGGAAACCCACTCAGGAAAAGTCTTGATAGGGAGCTTTTTGAATGAATTCCCAAATATAAAAGTTGTCTACTGGGTTCGGCAGGGAGCCCTGGCGGTGTAGCGGTTCTGAGTTGGGCTGCCAACTGCAAGGTCAGCAGTTAGAAACCACCAACTGCTCTGAGGGAGAAAGACTAGGCTTTCTACTCCAGTAAAGAGTTACAGTCTCAGTGTACATCCTCCGGTCCAGCCGGATTTGTAAGGTAGAATTGGGATCATGATAGTGGGGGGGAGGAAGCATTCAAGAGCTAGAGGAAAATTGTATATTTCATCATTGTACACTGCACAGATAGGTACTGGAAACACAGAGACTCCAGGACAGATGAACCCCTGAGGACCAGTGGTGAGAGTGGCAATACCAGGAGGGTGGTGGAAAGGAGAGGGGAAAAGGGGGAACAGATTACAAGGATCTATATATAACCTCCTTCCTGGGGGATGGAGAGCAGAGAAGTGGGTGAAGGGAGACATTGGATGGTATAAGATATGACAAAAGAATAATAATTTATAAATTATCAAGGGTTCATGGTGGAGGGGGAGTGGGGAGGGAGGGGAAACATGAGCTGATACCAAGGGCTCAAGTAGAAAGCAAATTTTTTGAGAATGATGATGGCAACATATGTACAAATGTGCTTAACACAATGGATGGATGTATGGATTGTGATAAGAGTTGTACGAGTCCCCAATAAAATGATTAAAAAAAAAAAGTTACAGTCTCAGAAACTCATAAGGGCAGTTGTACCCTGCCCTATAGGATCACTGTGAGTAATAATTGACTTGATGACAAAGAATTTGAGTTTTGTAATGGGTTAAGCATTGAAATGCAAGGTTAGCAGCTCAGACCCACTATGGGTGAACGATGAAGCGATTTGCTCCTATAACGATTTGCAGTTTCAGACCCTTAAGGAACAGTTCTACCCTGCCTCATCGGATCACTATGTATCAAAATAGACACAATGGCAGTGGACAGATTCCAAATGTAGTAGTGACTATACTGCTATACTAAAGCACTAGTCCTCAATACTCATTGTTTTACAGATTTTCATCTTAATCTAACTAAATTTTTACATATTTTAGGAAGTGAAATGTTAAATGTTTTTGTTAGCAATAGTTTCCAATAATGTGACAAATTTTAAAATATTGGCATGTCTTTAGTTGGACAAAATAATAAGGTCTCGCCAAAATAATACATAACCATTTTTTTTCCATCAGCAATGACTTCTGTTTTAGTGACAACCAATTGCAAACATAGTTATTTGCCCTTTTTTGATAAGGTAAACCCAAAATCAAACCAAACTGAATCGTCTCAAACAATACAATCTACGTGTTCATTTAGACCCTAATGTGCATTGCAATGGCCATACAGCACTCACAGAAAAATTCATGATTCAAGGATTTATTAGGAAGATAATGGGTTATAATGCAGGTGAGACATGCTCAAGATTCAGTTATTCTTCAGCACATGGTACAAAGTTCCTTCATAGCTGCCAACAAATGCCTCTAAACCTCAACTTGGCATTCAGCTCAAGCTCCCGGGGTCAGCACACCCAATTCCCTGAGTTAACTCCCCAGAGGAACCCCACTCCAGGAAGCCTCAGCTTGAATGCACTCAGCTCACCGCCTTGGGTCAGCAAGCTCAGCTCCCCCATTAAGTGCCGAGAGGTACCCTACCCCACGAGCCAGCCTCTTAGCACAAAGCACCCAGCGTTACTTGCTCCATGTCCTGGGAAGTCCATCACGGTGTCATGCTCTGGATGCGGTTCTGCTACTGCCCTCCCAAGGTCACAGCTGTCTTCTGGATCCAGGAGGTTCACCGCACAGGGATCTCAGGGTCCAGAGAACATGCTCCACTCCGGGTTCTTACTAGTAGTGCAAGCCCCTCGACTGCTTCACACATGCCAGCAGGATGGCATTCCAAGAAATCCTGTTCACAGTAACCCCCCGGTGAACCCTCTCAGTTTCTTCCCTCAGCTTCTTACCAGAAAAGGTCGTTTGGTAGGAGATGGAGACTTTGGCTAGAAGAGCCGCAATAATTAATTCACTACCTCTGCACAAATTCACTGGCATAAAGTGCAGTCTCACTCATAATGACCCTCTAGAACAGAGTAGAATTTCCATTTGCATTTCTAAGGCTGTAAGTCTTTACTTACACAGAAAAATACCAGTTTTAAACTGAACTGCTGACCTTGCAGTTAGCAACCCAATCCATAACTCACCACTATACCTCCAGGGCTCATTTAAAGAAAGCTAATATTTCTATTAAAAAAATGATTCCCAACTACTCAGAATAAGGGCCATGTTTCGTATGTTACTTGCTAATGAAATTTACTACAGATGATTCTCATTCCCGTGGCCGCAGACTTCGGTCTAACACATGTTATATGTTCCATGTTTGATAAGAATATGTTCTTACTCTTCGCCTGTTGTATTCCTAGAACTTAACACTGGAATTGGAGAACAGGGAAAAACAGCAACTGCGGATGTTGGACCGACTTAAGGAGATCCAGAATCACTTTCAGACGTGTGAGGCCGAACGTCAGCGCGCCGACCTCCAGATCACCGAGCTGACGCACCACGCGGAGGACGCGACCAGGCAGGCCGAGCGCTACCTCAGCGAGTTCCAGCAGTCAGAGGCCCTGAGAGAGGAGGCCGAGAGGAGGAGAGAAGATCTCAAACGGAAAGCTCAGGAATCCATTAAGCAGTGGAAGCTGAAGCATAAGAAATTAGAGCGAGAGTTGGAGAAGCAGTGTGAGATGCTTGGCGAGTTGACAGACAAGAATAATCAGGTATAAAAGCAAAATTCCTACAACGAGTGGTTTTTGCTGTGACCAACCATTCATTCATCTATCCTTGAGTGCCAATTTATGTATATAATCTATTAATAATCCGTCCTTGGGTAGAGTCTTTTGATCTTAGCTAGTTAGATTCAGAAAACAAAAAGGTTTGTTTTTCTCTTTAAGTTTTGAAATAAGCCAAGCGTTTCATGGCTTTTCAGAATTGAAATTATTTTTTGATACTCAAATAGACAAAAGAAACCACCAAATCTTCCTTCATCTCCTTTTTTTTCTAGAAGGTCATTGCTGGAGAGTTGGTTCTGACTCCTGGCAACCCCAGATATGTAAAATAGAATTGCTCCATCAGGTTCCCAGGCTGTGGTCTTTCAGAAGCAAATCCCCAGACCTGTCTTTCTAGGCAGTCCTGGGTGGATTTGACCCATCACCCTTTTGACTAGCAATTGTGAACGTAACCATTTAACATCCCTAATTGCATGTGTTTTGAAGTGTCTTCCATTTGTACAATTTAACCTAGGTGTTGGTTAGAAAGAAACCTTTGAAAAGGTAGTTGTTAGGACTAGTTTATTTTCCGGCAGTAGCTTCGCTAAAGTGAGTGAGATCGACAAGCTCAGTGACTGAGCAGTGTTATTGGATCACGGTGCTCTTCGCGACTCTGGTACTGTGCCCTTCTGGCAGCATCTGCAAGCCTTTTGCTTAGCTGTATATGCATTCCACATTATCTTTTGTATAATCAGTTTCTCAAGTGGATTTTATGCTGCTATGCTGATTCTCTGCAATATCATTGGCTTGCATTAAACCCAGATGTTTATAAGACAATAAGCAGAAAAACCATGATGGATTTTATCCTTGTTCAGTCTTGGTACATCATTGATACTTTGTCATTTGTCACTTGTCAAGAACTCTGAACATTGCAGGAGAGGAATCATGTGGACGAGTTGACTTTGTTCTCCCTAAAGAAAACAAAATGCAAGGCAATTATGTTTATAAAATCAATTGTCAGCACTTGGAGTGACAGACACTTATTTCAGTGGAGATGTCACAGAGAAGATGCTATCCATCTTCCCTGAGAGTTTCTTGGACAGAGAAGATGAAGGAAGTGATCACGTGGCCCTCACCGTGGGGTGCTTTTTAATTTAACCCCTCTGACACAGACTGGAGCCTGGTTGCCCCGAGGCAAAGGTGTTCCAAAGCTCCTAGACTTGAACCTGAACCAGTTTGTTCTTGGGAGATTGCTTTACCATGGCTATTCTGTTATCATCTTAGTCTGTCAGCTAGTTAGATGAACCCTAACTGTAAGGGAACTAGAAGAGTGTTTGGGAGATTGATTGATTAGTTGAGAATCATCTGAGATGATTTTACTTAAGTAGAGGAAATTGAGAAGGTTACGTGTCATCAGACAGTATCCGAGTCTATGGTACTGAGGGCTTTCTAGATTGAGTTTTTCAGAATATTAATAATAGTTAAACAATCACTTCCCAGAACACTCCTGATAAAATTATTTTTATCACTTGGCATTGCTAATGATAAGCAAAGAAGGAGTTTTAAAGTGATTGCCACGGTTAGGGTGGTATGGCAATTATCACAGCAGGCATTGTAATTTCCCCTTTAAAAGCCTTTAAAATTAATGCAGCATGTCTCAGTTAGAGCAATGGTTAATCAAGGAAGAAAGGGTATGAACCATTTCATTGCAAATTCATTGCCCAGTACATGTACGAGGTGGAAATACATTGTAAGTAATTTAGGGGTGGAAAAATGTATTTTAAAAAATATCTCATGATTACACCTTTGGATCGAAAGCTCACACCCTTTACTGTGGAATCGCTTTTGACTCATACCGACCCCTGTAAGACAGAATAGAACTACAAATGTCCAAAGCTGTAAATCTTCGTGGAAACAGGTCAGTCACATCTCCCCCAGGAACAAGTGCATTTTAACCAGCTGAACCTGTGAGCGGGAGTGCTTTAACCTCTGTGCCGTCAGGGCTCCTTGAATATGCTACCCAGTCAATGCTGACTCACAGCAACCCTGCAGGACAGGGGAGAACTTCCCTTGTGGGTTTCCGAGACTGGGACTCTTTACATGGGTAGAAAGTCGCATCTTTCTCCCGCAGACTCTGATGATTTTAACCACTCTGACCTAGTGGTGGTCAGCCAATTCATAATCACTGCACCACTGGTGCTCAGTATACCCTGAAGGCGTATTTCTTCCTTAAAATACTGATAACACCACCTTAAAACTGTATGCAGTCTATTCCGTTTTGGTTTCGGGTCTAATTATTTTTAAATTGTGAATTCAGGATATATTTCAAAGGAGATGTTAAAAACAAAGATAGTGATTCACAAATGTTACTCATTTTAGTATGTAGAATAAATTAATTGCTCAATAAGTAATCTTGTTGAGCCATTTTTCATACTCAAATGAAGCAATCTCTGTATTTTCAAATGATTTGGTTCTTTCCTATTTTCATTTTTTATCCAAACTAATTTATTTTCTGTTTTAAGATTTGCCACTTAAAAATGCATTAGAAGGCACAGGGCTTTTATTCTCTTAAAAAGGGCTCTGATACTTTTTTCCCTCTGTCTTACACATTTTGGAATCTTGACAAGATTACTAGATATATGTAATATTATAAAACTATACCATTACTGAGAGATTTGTAATAGCAAACAAATAGCCTATCATTGTAGGTAAAAACACAAACCTAAGGAATATTGGATTGTATCTTTTCCTTGAAAGGCAGCGGCTTGAATGCTTTACATTTGGGGCTTGTGATATCGAGATGAGTGCATATTGGAAACTTTAAAACTGGATATAAAAAATATAGTCACCAGTTGTGATATTTTCATTTACTGCTTTCCCTTTTAGTGTGGGGTTTGAAGTCATTGGTTTTTAATATGTGCTTTGAAAGCAACAAAGGAAAATATTTGGAGAAATATTTGGACTCCGATCACAGCGTATACTTTTCTGAGTGTTTCCAATTTCTTTCATATTCGTTTTTAGCGTGGGTGATGAGAAACCTTTCTAGTTTCTCTTTCTTCCTCCTGCTGCATTGGCAGAAAAATGGCGTTCCCTTGTATTGAGCTTTTTGCTTGATAGTATTTGACTTCAAGAATCTTAAAAGTGCCATCTTTTTCTTCCACGTATTACTTGCCTGCTGAGTGAAAAAGAGCTACATGTAATGTGCGTTGTCGTTGTCGTTTTAAATGCCTTTCAGTTGGTTTCAGTTCTTGATGACCCCGTGTGCAGCGGAACAAGACATTGTCTGGTCCTGCACCATCCTCACCATCCATCACTGGTTTGTTTGAACCCATTGGTGTAGCCACTGTCTCAGTCCACCTCATTCGAGGTTTTCCCTTTTTGCTGACCATCTGCTTTGTCAACCATCGTGTCCTTCTTCAGGGACTGGTCTCTTCAAAAGTAGCTGATATGAAACCTCGCCATCCTTGCTTCTAAGGAGCATTTCTGGCTGTAGTTCTTCCAAGATAGGTGTGTGTTTCCTTCTGGCAGTCCATGGTATCTTCAATATTCTTTGTGAATACCACCATTCAAATGCATCTGTTCTTCTGCAGTCTCCCGCATTTATTGCCCAGCTTTGCCACGCATAGTAGGCGATTGACAATGCTATACGGGGAGGAGACAGTCAGGGTGCAACGCAGCACTGATGAAACATACAACTTTCCTCTAGTTCATTAATGCTTCCTCCCTCCACTATCATGACCCCAATTCTACCTTACAAGTCTGGCTAGACCAGAGCATGTACACTGGTACAGAAAAGAACTGGAAACACAGGGAATCCAGTACAGATAAACCCTTCAGGACCAATAATGAGAGTGTAATATCAGGAGGGGACGGTGGGGGCGGGGGGGGGGAGAAAAGGGGAACAGATTACAAGGATCTACATGTAACCCCCTCCCTGGGGGACAGACAGCAGAAAAGTGGGTGAAGGGAGACATTGGTCAGTGTAAGATATGAAAAAATAATAACTTGTAAATTATCAAGGGTTTGTGAGGGAGGAAGGGGCGGGGAAGGAGGGGGAAAAATGAGCTGATACCAAGGGCTTAAGTAGAAAGAAAATGTTTTGAGAAAGATGATGGCAACAGATGTACAGATGTTCTTGACACAACGAATGGATGTATGGATTGTGATAAGAGTTGTACAACTTCCAATAAAATGATTTATGAAAAAAAAAGAGAAAATACTATGCCTTGGTTCTGACACATCTTCATCCTTAAGGTGACTTGTAAAATATGCTGTCTTTAAAATCTGATTTTTAAAATAATGTTTGAAAAGTCAGAAGACCCTGTGCTAATAGGCACACTTACTGAATGTGTATGTACTCCTATCATAAATAATTGAAAAAATGCTGGAATACTGATGGATTAGTACAGTCCAGCAGTTTGTCTGTCTGCGTTTTTCCATTTATGCCAGAAAATACCATTAAAATTAGTTTCCCCTTTCCTACTTTTTTCCCTAATTAAAAGCAACCCCAAAGACAAACAATTCTTTGCAGTCAGACTCTTGAGGGTTTGGCTCGTGGTCCTATAAGCATGGCGATGTTGGATAGTCCTACTCTCCTGGTTTCGTACCATCCTTCCAGCGCTGCCTTCTATAATCTCACCGTCCAGCTCTGCTCCTGGGGAGCTGGCTTACCTCGTTATAACATTCTATTCTTAAGCTTACTGCTCTGTGGTCTTCCAGTGTGATTCCAAATTTTCCCAGGATTTTGGCACCTGACTCCCCCTTGGCATGTGTCATCGTATGGAATTCTTGCCACTATCCTTGTTTACTTCATTATTCAAGTCAGCAAGCGATTGAACTTCGGATCCTTATTCCTCAGTCACTTTCTTATTTCACAGTGACCTTCACATTGCTCCATTTCAACAGCTAATTTCTGTGGTCAATGCTTGTCGTCCTGTCACTGTTCTGTGTTCAGATCTTCTGTTCCAAAATGCCAACTGCTAATATTTTTTTATTTTTGCAGTTCTTTGATTCCCTTTTCTTTTTACAGCCACGAGCACCTGCTTTTGATTTTTCTGCATTCCTTCAGTTGATTGGCCATTTTCTGGTTTTAGTTTTTTCCCCACCCCTGTCCATACTGTAGTGAAAAAAATAAAAGCTTTTTTGAGAGACATACTCACCAGTATCTTCAATTTCTTACTCCCAGTTCACGTGTTTTACTGATCTTTAATCTAGAGTCAGCCAAAACCTGCCTTTTCTGTCCCCTCTATCCCTTTTAAACCTACTGTGGGGTGGGAGGTGGTTGTTGACGGTGGATGCCGTCGAGCTGGTTTTTATGCATAACCACCCAGTGCACAACAGACCGAGACACCACCTGGCCCTGCGCCAGCCTCACAATTGTTAGGTTGAGCCCATTGTTGTAACGACTGTGTCGGTTTGTCTCCATGAGGGTCTTCCTCTTTTCCACTGCCCCTATACTTTACAAGTATGATATCCTTTCTAGGGACGAGTCTCTCCTGAGAACATATCCAAAGCATGCATGGTGAAGTTTTGCCATCCTTCCTTCTAAGGAACATTCTGGCTGTGTTTCTTCCAAGACAGATTTGTCTGTTCTGGCTTAGATGGGCATTTGCATATCAGATAATCATTTTTGCATTCAATAACTTTAATAGTTTATCAGCCCATCCATTGGCGTGCCTTTAACACCTCCCTTTTAATTTTTTCCACCCCCATTTTGTCAGATATTGTCTCCCCACTTCACTGAGTTGTAACTTGTCCTCTCCCCCATTACTTCCCCTTCCCCTCTTTCCCCACTTACCCCTCATGACCATCAATGTCAGTGTGAGCACATCTCATGTAGACACATCAATGTACTCCTGTAGCGATCCTGGCTGTCTACCTACCCACCGTGCCCCAATCGAGAATTAATACAAACTAGTCCTTCCTAAGCATACAGTCCAATCCTATTCAATGAAGTCTGAAGTCTGATGGGAAGTTCCTGATAAACATTTTCCGTACTCTATAAATGATATCGTGCTGGCAAAGCATATTGAAAGTACCAGGGACTGCTAAGCGAACAAACATCTGCTATGAAGAAGTACTGTGAGAATGCTCCATAGAAGTGAAGATGGCAAGACTTCGTGTCACGTGCTTTGGACATGTTATCAGGAGAGACCAGTCCCTGGAAAAGAACATCATCCTTCGTGAAGTAGAAGGGTAGCGAGAAAGCAGAATACTTTGAAGGCGGTGGGTTGACACAGTGACTGTACTAATGGGATCAAACATAACAGTGATTGTGGACCGTGACTCCGTGGCATCCAATATCACTGACGAACTAACCCCGGCAGGGGGGTTTTCTCTTTCCGCTGGATATTTTGTCTGTGTCTGAAGCAGCGCTGCCTGCAGGGCTGGTAGATGTTCTGGTGGTGACAGCCTGTTTGCATTCAGAGTATTTTTTCTGTGTGAGTTGAAGACAGTCAACTTGATGTGCAATTTGAATTTTAGGAGTGAGGAGCTGAGCTATAAGTAAACACTCTAAAATGTAGGATTGATTTAGTAGAGAAATGCTGGTAGTGGCGTGGGGCAGGGATAATTATAGGGTTCAAATGGAATAGCTGTCAATCCTTGCTGTGTACTTGGAAGCAGCTAGTCAAACCCTCAAAAGTTTTCCCTTGGACATTGATTCTCTACTACTTCAGGATCTGGTGGTTAAGTAACTGGTAGAAAAACTTTAAGGTGTTAGAATAGGTTGTCCACTTAGTTGAGCCATCAGAAAAATCCCACAGAGAAAGATAAAATATTGTAGAAGCTGGACTGTCTAAAAACAGAGAGGATGGATTATTTAGTGTGATGAACCTGAGGCCTTCAATCTGCAATCCTAATTGTGTCTCTGTCCCATAATTTGGAGTATTTGGGGGCTGGAAATGCTAAATTATTTATTTCAAATGGATGTTCATCCAAGCAAGAGAGGGAGGTGTGACAGTTAGCAGAAGTGAAAGTAAAGTCCAGGGTAGTTCATCATTTTTGGCCAGAGAAAGGGAACCCAATTCCATTGTTCTGAATTATCCTCAGATAGAAGCCGTGTAATTGAAAATTAAAAGTGAAGCCCATTGCAGTTGACTCAACTCTGACTCACAGTGCCCCTGGCCATGTTAAGGCTCTTACTCTAATCCTCAGAAACTCTCTCAGTCGTGTCTCCTCTAGAAATGACTTCATGCGCAAGAGGGTAGCAGGGCAACTTCAATCATTCCAAGGAGGGAGGCCAGAAAACACTATCCAGAGGAAGGGGAAAATCTCTTGTATATCATTGTTGTTATTATTGTTAGGTGCCGTCAAGTCGGTTCCAATTCATAGTGACCCTCTCGATGACAAACTGTCCAGGGTAGAGCTGACCTCATAGATTTTCCAAGTCAACTGCCTACTTTGGTTAGTAGCCAAGTCTGTCATCCCCGTGCAAGGGTCCCTGGAATAGGCCAGGCTGCTGAGGTGGAGGTGAGAGTGTGATATTATCAAACACAAAGACACTTTCCAGACAGAATCATAGTTACCAGCCAAGCAGCTAATCAGAAACAAATGGAACTGACTGTTCAAGAAGCATATTGCCAAGGAAACTCCACACTTGACCAACATAGTTAATGACTCGCCATCCCTAAGGCCCTACCTTTGCCACGAATTGATGTGATAATGCCTAGGTCACTGAGAAGGGGAAGTCCAAGTCCGGAGCGTGGTAGAGGAGCAAGAGGCTTAAGCTCGAAAGGATCTTTGTGGACTGCTCCATCTTCAGATTTTATGTGAGGAGAGAAAAAGAAATATCCTTGGTGTTTAAGCCAGTTTTAGGAAAATATTCAAATCTTTTTATGGTTACAGGCATTTACCTGGTAGAGTTTTGCAATGACAATATGATTTTTTAATCTTCAGGGTTGCCTGACAATTTCTTAACCAGTGGCTAGGGAGCATGGTGTCTGTTCCAGACATGAATCACTATATTTAAGCCACCTTCTCATGCGGTGAGATCCTCCCACATTATCTGTATGACTGGGGATCCGTAAAACTCGCGTCCTGTCACGTTTCCTCTCTGCCGTGTCAGGCAGAGGGGCCCTCGACGATGCCCTGCCCTAATTCCTGGAACCTGTGCATATGACCAAAGATCACTCCCACGATTCCATTGCGACATAACACAGTCGACCTGAAGATAGATCATCAAGATGGACCTAATCTAATCACACAAGCTGTTAAAAAGCTATATATATATATATATATATATATATATATATATATATATATATATATATATATATATATATATATCTGTTAACAAATATATATATATATATTTAATTCAGAGCAGGAGGAGGACAGTAAACCAGAGAGATTCAAAGACCATGTTGCTGCTGCCTTTAAAGACAGAGGTCCCATGAGCCAAAGGTGGCCGCTAGAAACTAAGAATAATCCCTCACTAATTTCCAACAGGAAAATGGGGACGGAAGCCCTCCGCGTGGATGCAACGAACACTGCCAACTCGGAGTCAGCTGGGAAGTGGATTCTTGACGGAATCCTCAAGCTCAGAGCTCAGGCCAACTCAGCACCTTGATTTCAGCCCTGTGTGACCTTAAGCAGGGTACTTCATCTGCATTTTGACCAATGGAAATATGAGATAATAAATGTATGCTGTTTCAAGCCACCATATTTGTGGTAATACACAGCAATAGCAAAAGAATACATCGATTCGGAAGTTCATCTGTCTTTTTAGCTAGTTTTCACAACTTTCTTCTTCCTTTAGGTATAAAATAGCTTTTTTTGTGGCCAAAGTGAACTCCATCCATGCTCCCCGTCTTCCACTCCAGGGACATGCTTCCCCAGTTGTTAACTCTTTTCTTAGTTTCAATCCCTATCTTGTACTAATACCTCCCTGAAACCTCATTCCCCCTTGAACCTAAATCTCACCCTTTCTTTTTTGTCTTTCCTTTCCCACAAATCTTTATCAAAATACTTTGAAGGGATATTATTCTTGTCTCTGTTTTATAGGTGAAGAAAATGAGGCACAGCAATGATGATTTCTTTAAGACTATAGAAATACAAAGTGGCTGGGCTGAGATTCAAATCAAGCTACTTTCTGTCTTCAGAGCGCACTGTGAAATCACATCATTATATTACTTCCTGTAGCACCTTTGTCTTCTTTCACTCTATCAGAACCGAGAGTGATTTGAGTAGAGTCTTGCATGTATTCATTCTGAGAGACTGATGCATTGTATTTGTTAGAAATTATTTTACACTAAAGTGCATATTGAATTGTAAAGCACACAGTTATTCATTTCTAATTCTGGAAGGAGACTCTTTTCCCTCTCCCCTATACCAGTGACCCACCTCCCTCTTGTTTCAGGCCATGATGGGCATTTGTAAGATTGACCTTGGTACCAAGCACTGTAAGCAGTCTTAGCTTCCTAGGAGGCCTGCCTTCTTCATTTGCATGGATTAGGTGATGAGTAGAAGCCTTAGCTCTTGGCTTCTGTCCCTCAGAATAAATGCTAACCCTCCATAGAGCTAGAGAGTGATGGAGGCATGATACTTTGAAATGTTCCTCCAGTTCCTTCCCAGGCTCCTCTGATTTCTGATTAATCACCCATCTTTACTTTTCTGGGGCCTTTAAGACTCCCCATTGCACATTGGTGTGTGCCTATCATCAGTACTGGTATTTTTTATTCATAATGACTGATGATTCTGTACCCTCTCTTGGATTGGATTTGCAGGCTTCTCTCTGTTATGTTCTTCTCTGCTTTGAAGTTTCATTTTAAAAGTGTGCCAGTAGTGTGTAAATTGCTTTTATGCTAGGCAACACTATTGTTTCAATTTCTGTTACATTATATTTACACGTAGTAGTCATTTTTTGACTTGTTGGGCTAATTTTATCTTTTTTTAGAAAAATCACTTTATTGGGGGCTCATACAGCTCTTATCACAAGCCATCCATCCATCCATTGTGTCAAGCCCATTTGTACATTTGTTGCCATCATCATTTTCAAAATATTTTCTTTCTACCAGAGCCCTTGGTATCAGCTCATTTCCCCCGTTCCTAAACCCTTGCTAATTTATAAATTATTATTATTTTTTCATGTCTTTTACTGACTGCTGTCTCCCTTCTACCCACTTTTCTGTTATCTGTCCTCTTGGAAAGGGGTTATATGTAGATCATTGTGATCGGTTCCCCTTTTCTCCCCCCACCTTCCCCTTCCCCTTCCCCTTCTGGTATCACTGTGCTCATTATTGGTCCTGAGGGGTTTATGTGTCCTGGATTCCCTGTAATTTTATCTTTTAAATAATGAAGACCATGAATTAATATCAAATGCATTTTGGTGATGAAACAACACTGATTTTTGTGTGTTGCAGTGGGCCTGTGGGTTTCAGGGCAATACCTTTTTTCTCATTTTCAAACCTAAGGAAAATTATTCATCCCCAAATGTATAAAGTATGAAATATTATTTGATAAATTCTTTTTTTCTTTCCTAAATAGCAGAATCTGTGGCAAATTTTACAGAGCTTTCTTTTTTCTCTTCCCTTTTTACCCTGATAGATTCTAAAAGAGAGGGATGAATTGAAAACCCAGCTTTATGCAGCATTGCAACAAATAGAGAATCTTCGCAAGGAGTTGAATGATGTCTTAACCAAGCGTGCCCTTCAGGAGGAGGAACTGCACTGTAAAGAGAAGAAGCTCAGTGATGCTAAGTGTCTTCAAGCAGAGCTGGAACAGGAGGTCCGAGACTCCTTGGACACCGTGCATCGGCTGGAAAACGAATTGAAAAGGCAGAGTAAGACTCAAAGTCTGATGAAAGTGGAGAAAACTCACCTGGAGGAAGAGAATGCAGAGCTAAAGAAGAGCCAGTCTGACGATAAAGCTAAGCTTCTGGAGCTGCAAGAGTCTATCAAGGACTTGAGTGCCATCCGCGCAGATCTCGCTAATAAACTGGCCGAGGAAGAGAGAGCCAAGAAGGAGGTGCTTAAGGACCTTTCTGACCTCAAGACACACGAGAAAACCAGGGAGGATGAAACAGCTACAATCATCAGGCAGTTAAAGCTTGAGCGAGATGTTCACCAGCGGGAGCTGGAAGATCTCACATCCTCATTGCAGACTGTGAAAACGAAACACGAACAGAATATCCAGGAGCTGATGAAGCACTTTAAGAAAGAGAAGTGTGAGGCTGAGAATCATATTAGGACACTGAAGGTACCCGTGTTGAATTAACCTGATGATACTGAAGGCATTTTTCTGGTGGCTCATGAAGTTAATAAAGCATAAACTTTTAGAGCTCATTCTGTATTCCCAAGCACTGGAGGGAAGATAAAACTAACAATAAAGAGCCTTATTCATGCCTGTTTGGCCAGGTTGACATGAGTTATAGCGGCCACCTGGGAGCACCTGTTTCAGAGCACTGAAGCCATTTAAAAAGAACGTGTAGCTATTTTGGGAGTTCAGAAAAGGCATAGGTGGCAGTAAGTTGGGGACCTGAAACCTGCCCTCATTCAACATTTATGACCTCCTAAAATATAAAAGGCAAAGGCTTGTCAAGGCCGTAGGAGCTATAACCACAGTCCTGATTAGTATGGTAACTACAGTGGATCAGCTGTCGGGCTGTGTCAACCTTAACCGTTCTTTTCCAAATCCAAGTTGCCCGAGTACATGCCTCCCTGAGATCTTGCAAGCGTCTCTAAGGTCTAATGATATTGGCGACACTACCGTGCAGGGGAGTCATTTCATAAGAGGAGTCTCAGGAAGGAGCTTTCTTTCCTTTCTCCATAGCTCTTTTTTATGACATGCTACAGATGCTCTATTATTTATTCTTTATCCCCTTTCATTAGAATGAAAGCACTGTGAGGGCTGGGATTTGAATCTGTTTTATTTACATATTTGAATCTTTTATTTACATCCCCAGTGCCGAACACAGTTTCTGGAACACTGTTAATATCTGTTGAATAGATGAATGGATAAATCTTAAAGAGTCAATTATGATTTTAAAAAATTCAAATTTCTTGAAAAGCAGAAATATTTAAAATATTTGTGATGGGAACTGAAGCTATCTTGAAAGACCTGATGTTTGTAGAGTGCTCTCAACTCTTTTATGAATTCTTCACCGTCCTCCTGTGTAGCCTTCTATCAGTGTGGGCATGAGACCATTGGTTGAGGTAGGTAGGGCAGAGCAGAATGGAGGCCAAAGAATAGATAAGAACCCTTTGGCATGTTTAATTTAGTCAAAGAAACTCATCATCCTATTTGCTGAGAGGAAAAAAATATGTTCCTATGAAACCATAACATGCTATCAATTGGAAGGTAACACTTCAAGTCAGGGATGATAAAGTGTGGGGTAAAAATATCTTAAAAGAGAACATGGTACAATAGTCCTTTAGCATTGATGAGCGCATAAACAAAAATAGGGAAATAAGGGATTTAGTCTTATATAGAAGAAAACATATATCGTTGCCTGATTGTTTTGGCAATAATAGTAATCCTAGGAAACAGTTTTTTGAGCCCTTTGGGTTTGTTCACTGTTGCAACAACTTTACATGTTTTACTCACATCCTTCCTTAAATTTATTATTCACATCCTTCACATAAATTGTGATTTAGTTTTTTATTTCCTTGATTAGGAAACTGAGAAACAGAATGTTAAACATCTTGTCCACGGTCTTACTGCTGGGGGGTGGGTGAGAGAGGATTTGCATTCAAGCTGCCTGCCTGTGTTCTTTACCATTTCCTTACATTAGAAAGACAGTGCCCTGGTGCCATAATGGTTACGCATTGGGCTGCTAACCACAGGCTCAGCAGTTCAAAACTCACCAGTCTCTCTGAAGGACAGAGACTAGGCTTTCTACTCTCATTAAGAATTACACACTTCGAAACTCACATGGGCAGTTCTACCTTGTCCTATAGCAGTGGTTCTCAACCTGTGGGTCGCGAACCCTTTGGGAGTCGAACAACCCTTTCAGAGGGGTTTGCCCGATTCATAACAGTAGCAAAATTACAGTTATGAAGTAGCAACGAAAATAATGTTATGGTTTGGGGGTCACCACAACATGAGGAAGTGTATTAAAAAGTCGTGGCATTAGGAAGGTTGAGAATCACTGTGAGTTGGAATTGACTCGATGGCAGTGAGAGAGTGATACCAGAAAGAGCCTGAATTAAGGATGACTAGGTAATGACTTGGCTACTAGGTGGCTAAAGAAGTTGTGTGCCAAAATAGGGACTCTGGGAAGCAGAGTAGACTTAGAACAATGCCAAATCCAGTGGTTTGTCATGTTGAGTATGTGTGAATGACAGTTAAGTTTAACCATGAAAAATCTAGGTAGAAAACTTCAGTACATAAGGATGCTGAGGGAAAATTTCGAATTAGAGTTAATTGTTTGAAAACTGGTAAGTAATTTGTAGGTGGTAGTTGAAATCAAGAGCTTTAAGTGAGATCACCTAGGAAGAAAGAAGACAAAAAGCACCCGGGCAGCACCACTTAATGGGAGGATTGAGAACGAGGTTCCAATAACTAAGACTAAGAGAGGCAGGAGAAGAGCCAGCAGAGAAGGTTCTCTTGGAAAGTCAAGTAAGATCTGTCAGCAAGGAGAGAGTTCAGAGCATCACATGTAGACAAGCTAAGAGCACTGAAAATGCTCATGGCATTTGCAGAGGATGAGTGAGAAATACCAAGAAGTATGTGAGAGGTTTCGATCAAAAGTATATAACGTTCAGTAGGTGGCAACATCTCTCTTTCTATGAAGGTTTTGGAGGGAATCAGTAAGATTTGGTGAGTTGCTAAGTACAGTCTGGGGAAGTTGATGTGAAACATGAAAGCAGTCTCTCATCTCTCTGGATTAGAGAATGGCAACAGTACAATAAGCACTGTAAGAGGTGAAGATGCAAACCGCTGTGGAGAATGGTCAGTTGGGTTGGGCTGTAGTTGGGGAGTATGCAGTGGGCAGCCATGTAGCCAACACTGAAGAACATACGTCATAATTATAAATGAATGAAACTGCTCGCGGATAAGAATGGATGACTAGAAGTTACTGTTAGCTGCCACTGAGTGCCCTATCCATGGCTGCCACAGCTGGATTGGACTCTTGTGAGCCACATTGGCTGATTTTCAGAAGTAGACTGCCAGAACTTTCTTCCTAATCTGACTTACCTGAAAACTCTGCCAATACCTATTCAGTATCCCAGCAACACACAAGCCTCCACTGACAGAGGTGTGGTGCCTGAGTTTAGGTGTAATGGCCAGGCCTCCTACATGGAAGGTGGGAATTCTGCCACTGACCATCACTGCTTGCAGAGGTTCCTATAATTAATCAGAAATTGTTACCTGAGAGCTAAAATTTTCCGAGTTGGTGGCCCACGCTTTGGTTTTGCAATGGGTTACTGTTGTGGGATGTGGATGAAGATAGTTGGAATTGGACATGCTCAGCCTCTTTGAGGTTAGGTCATTGGATGGACATTTGACTCTTTTTAATACTATTGCAATAGCGTTCATTGGCCACATACCGTAAGCACTTCAGCTGTTGCTAACAAGGAAGAGGGGGATTGATGGCAAATGCTGGATCTCAAAGGAACGGATGGTAGGGCTTTGCAGAGGATGAACATGACATGATCCAGAGCTAGCATTGGTCATTGCCATAAAGCCTGGTTCTTTTTAAGGAGCTTATAGTTTTCTTGCGATTGCTGTTGAAAATACACCCTCCTTTCCTTTTCGTTCCTGCTAACTAACTTCAGGCTCTCATCACCATTATTTCAGTTGTATGATCACATACAGACCACTAGGCTTTTGTAATGATGTAATCAATTGTAACAGATGTGAGATTATCTGAGTATTTAATTCTCACTCACAGTCTGATAGGCTTTCTTGAGTAGAAAAGCTAATGGAGGTACAGTATGCAACTCATGATTCAGCAGCTGGTGACCAAGTGCATCCTGCTCCATAGTAGAAAATAGCATTTGGGTTTTGGATTTGGTCAACCGGAACATGCATCTGAGTAACCTGTGTCCTCCCCCCTGATGCCTCTTCCCACCCTGATTTCTCCCTTTTAGTCTTCAGATGAGACCACATTTCCCTTTCTCAGACCTATCTGAATGCGTCACTCCTGCTCGCAAACCGTCCCTGATCGTTTCCTCCCTCATACGTTTCCACTCGGACCCAGCCCTTTTGAAGCAGGCCATCTTTATTTTCTTTTACTGCTCTTCAGCATCCTTCGTCCGCATGGACAACCATCCCCTAATGTCTCCGCTTCATTTTCCATCTAGATTATGCTTTCCTCTCATTGAGTGAAAGAAACATGGTACTTCATCCTTCAAGGCTCAATCTCTTGTATGAAAACTGAAGTTCCAATAAATCCCAGCGGAGCTTGTTAGTCATCTTCCCCTCTTCTTTGTTCTCAGTGATCTTTGTTAATGTCTTCAGTCTAGCCGATTTAGGGTGGCTTGTATAACGGTTAGGAGTCCCTGGGTGTGCACAATGGTTCCTGTGCTTGGCTGCTCAGGGAAAGTGTGCAGAGTGGGGCTCATTCAGCTTCACTTCGGAAGAAAGGCCGGTGGTCTCCTTTCAAAATAATAGGCACCGAAAAGCCTGTGGAGCTCAGTTCTTCTCCGATACTCATGACGTAGTCTTGAGGTGGAAATTAGTTGACAGCAACTAAGGCGGCTTTTGTTGTTGATTTTTTTAATTTTAATTTTTATGATGTAGTTTGGGGAGAACAAAAACAGCAAGGAGGCCATATCTGACTTCCTCTGCCTTCCTTCTTGCCAGGAGGCAGAGGTCAGGGAGCTTCTGTCCTCCCTCCTCCCTCCTCCTTCCTTCTTCCTCCGGGGGCACTTAACTTCTCTGCTGGGTTCGATCATCCATGGCAATGGCCACACAGAACCCACAGGCAAAGCTCATGAATAGGAGGGTTTGTTAGAGAAGTGAACAGAGTACCACAAGTCAGGTTCAGAAAGAACAAGTAAGGAGATAATCTTTGGTTCAGAATAACACCTTTCCTTAGCCAGTGGGCAAGTCAGCCTGCAGCTATGGGGTCCTTCCGGCTCTGCTTCACACTCTCCTAGTCTCAGTGCTGCTCCTCTGTTCTAGCTCAGGGTCTCCCTGCCTTGGCCTCTGGTTTTGCAGGGATCATTATGTATCTCCAATGGTCTCCATGCTGCAGCCTCTGGTATTGGTTTCTGCCATTTCTGACAGAGGTCTTGAATATGTTCCATTTCCAATGGTCATGGGATTTCTCTCTTACTGTGGAAAAGGCTCATCCTGATAGCCCGGAAAAATCTTACCAATCTCCTCTATGAGTGTTATACACACTCTATGTGCATAAATAATCCCATCCAATCATTTGGTGGGGGTTATAGAGGCCTGGATAGAAGAGCCATATTAAGGAATTTCACTCCACCAAAGTGAATATTCTCAAGACTCTCAAGTGAGGGACATCAGTTCACAACCAACTTTCACCCTTTGTGACATCTAGAATAATAAAATAGCCAATGGTGGGTGGATCGAAATGTTTGCACCTGACAATAAGAGGGTTTGTTCCTGACTTTTTCTGTGATTTCTCTTGTTTGTATTTCTTCATAAAATATGGGGAAATTGGTTACCCTTTCTTTTTTTAAAAGATGTGCTATTATACTAAGATGATAAGAAAACTTTGATAAATTATCTTCAATGTGTAAAGAATGATGCTGTAAAAAGATTTGGTGGATCTTCACAAAGGGTTTAGAAGACTGTTACTGTTTTTATTTTGGAAGATTGAGGTCCACCGGGGTATAGCAGCTACTCTTTAGGGTGGCACAGAGCTCACACAAGAGCTAGAAAGAGAAGCAGAGGTCACCGGATGTCAGCGTTTTCCTTGTAAAGCAAATGAGCTTGAACCGAATGACCTACCCATTGGGGACAAGACTCCCCTCATGCTATTCTTTATTATTTATATTATTAAAAGCATTTGACAGCAATAGTTATCACAGATTAGAATGCTGAATTGTGCACAGTAGAGCTTTGGATAGGTGGCTCCATAGCTTTATCCATATTTTTGTGTCTTTAGGCTTAAATTGTTACTCTGTTTTGGGTCTACTACGTTCTGATGTATTGCCCATATTTTTTTCTCTGAACCTATCAGTAATATTCCCCCCCTCCCCATCTAGAAGTAGCCTTTTTATGACTTATTTTTAAAATTAAGTTAAAATATTTTAATGAAATAGTTTGACTGCTAGTAGTGTTCACAGAATTGCAGTGCCTTTTCTTTTGAATAATAATAATAAAATCCCCTTTGTTACCTACTAGGCAGGCGCTCTTAGAAAAGTTACCTCACTTTTTTGTCCTTCTGTAAAATAGGATTAGTTATATTTCACTCTACTACAGGATTATTGTGAGAGTTACATTACTTTGCAAATTTTAAAATAACAAAAACATAATAATAAAACCCATATAATAAGTAAATTCTGACTGAAACTTAGGCATTCAAATGAAGCTAAATAGGAGAATGAGTTGAAATACTGCTGCAAAATCATGGAAACCTTTATTAAAAATATAGAAATGTGGAGCAACTCTTTATTAATATCTCCTCCTCCTCCTCCTCCTCCTCCTCCTCCTCCTTCTGGGTCTGTCCACTTTTGAAGGCAGCGTGTCCATCTTCCTAACCCTTCCCCAAGGGTTCTGCCCTCTTTGGTTTACATCAAATCAGAACAACCTTTGGGCATCCTCAAGGGACTCAAAATCTTATCCCCTTTTCCATGTTCTTTAAGTTGTCTGAGGGACAGGATTAGGGTATGGTAGAGTATATGGGACAAAGCTTCGCATTGCAATTCTCACCGCCCAGGCTTTCCTCAATGAACTAGCAGGTGCTTTGTACACGTGCTCAGTGACACTTGCCTGGCCAAACACTAGTGCAGTTTTCCATTTCCTTACCTTCTTCATAATAAGTCCCAGAGGTTATTCTGTGTCCTTCAAGAAGATCTATCATGATTACCTCTTTGAAATTCAAAACAAAACAAAACAGTCACCATAATTTTCTGAACTAACCTCTTTACCTCAGATTTACTGTTTCAGTTTGGAATATACTCTGGATTGTATTAGTAAAACCCAAACTTACCCCCTATTACTCCTCTCAAAAAAGTTACTGCTATCAAGTTGGTTCTGCCTGGAAAGAACCCTGTGAGACAGAGTAGAACTTCCCCTATGGATTGATGAGACTCAATCTTTTTGTTGGTAGAAAGTCTCATCTTTCTCCCACAGAGCTGCTGGTGGTTTTGAACTGCTGACCCTGGGGTTAGCATTCCAAAGTGGAACCCACTATATCTCCAGGGCTTCTGACTCGTTATGCCTCCTTCATAAAATAGTATTTTTTAGTGTTGATTTTACTTAAAGCCTGATCAAAAGATTGGTTAAAGAGCTCTTCACCTAAAATTGGAAATGCCAGATAATCTGATATCCCCAATTCAGTGCTAGTGCAGTAATGGTAATTATATAGTCCTCTTCCACTGTTTCTACCTTCATGGAAGTTGATGATAATCCCTCTCTTTGTGCATATATGAGGGAATGCCCTTAACCACCCCCCCTCCCAAAAAAAACCCAACACCCCAAACCGGAATTGTGCTGGGCGTAGCAGAGTGGAGCTATGGTAGTACACATTTTCCTGGTTTTGCCACCACAACAATGCCCCTGCTCATGCAGCCATCTCTGCGCCAGTTTTTGGCAAAAAAAAAATAAAAGCAAACCAAACAGCAAGCCTCTCTTGTCCCATGCACTTTACTCACCTGACCTCACTCTGTGTGGTTTTTTGTTTGTTTGTGCAAATGAAGAGGGGCATGAAAGGACAGCGATTTGATGAAGTAGAAGCGACGAAGAAAAAAAACGAGGGAGGTGCTGTCAGCC
>NW_022103915.1:24300711-24325146 GCF_000313985.2 Echinops telfairi
ATGTCAACTCCCAGCAACCCTATAAGTAGAATTGGTCCTGGAGAGTACAGTTTTCCAGACTGTAAATCTTCATAGGAGTAGAAAGTCCCATCTTTCTCCCCAACACATAACCACTGCACCACCAGGGCTTGTTCGTTCACATTCTCTCTCTCTGGCATCATTTCCTTAAACTTGTTGCAAAACTTCAATGATTTGGAACGATACCGACTCAAGTTTAAGAATTTTGTATTAGCCTTAATCTCTTACAATGGTTTTATTTTCCCCAACACACAAACGTCTCCTTTCTTGAAAGCACTGTAACAGACTAAGACTAGAGTGTTGCCATAGAGCTGGTCTGCAGGCATCCACAATCCCACAGATGTGCTTCACCATTTTTTACTTGGAATAAGCCGGTGCATGAACAAACTGGAACCTTAATAGCAACAATTTTTGCCTGACCTTTATATTACTGTAGGGCATAAACCATGCTTAGTGGCACTTGCCACTTTCAGTTGGCCAGTTCCAGGCTCTCAGTGAGACATGATGCCCTTGGGCAGGAGGTGAGGGGAGATGAGCACGACTGGAGCCTGCTCTAGCCCCTCAGACGTTAAGAGCCAAGCAGCTTCCATACACGAGCTTTTTATAGGCCATAAGGAAAGTGCAAGCATTCTACTGAAACTTACGATCGTAATCGAGCAATTTTCCTGATGCGAGACTTCCATCTTGGGAATTTATTTGGGGGTTGTAAATATAGGATTGTGCATAAAAAAACCCAAAACAATTCCTTGGTTAATTCAAAATGACATCAAGTCAATGTGACTTGTGGGGTGAATTATATAGAAATTTTTGTGTAAAACTCAGTAAACTTCTTGCATTCGGAAGGTTGCTTCCAGTGAATCTATTCTTACTTAATGGATTAAGCATATAATACTTTTATAAAAACAAGTTAAATGTACAGTTATATTTCAGGCATGAAAACATGGATTTTTAAATGCACTATGTACAAATTGCCCCTGACATTACGCCTTGCACCCAGGTGGTGTTTAAAGCCTGACGATGGGTGTATGTGTACCTTTTGAGAATCAGCACAGCAGAGTCAAACGCCTGGGCCTTTTAGACAGGTTCCTAGGTTCAGATCCCGTCTCTACCTTCGCCCACTATACCCCCGGGGTATCTTCCTAACTTGTATCCCTTATTTGTCAGGTTGTTGTGAGGAAGAAATCAGGACAAACTTTTCACAAGGTCTTTTTTTTAAATTGTATCCACAAGGTTTTAGAAAACTTGCCTTACACTTATGAATGTTCATATCATTCATGGCATTTTGAAATTCTGTAACATTACATAACTGGAAATCTTTAATATCCAGAACACAGTATTCCTAATTTAAAAAATCTGATTATGGTTTTATTACAAATAATGATAAAATGAGCAGGTACTTTATTACACAGGTATTGAAATAATCACAGTTAAGCTCTTTTTCATATAAAGTTATTTGTAGTTTCTTGACTGCTACAATTCATAATCTTTATAGCCACACAAGGGTGGTGAAATTAATTATGCTACCCTCAGAATACACAATTCTTCCCTAATAATGAAGAGGAAGGCAAAACAGGAATGCTACGAAGCTTCTTTTACAGGATTGAGGAAATTGATGGGTCAATACTATCACCTCATAGTAGCTCCCTTTTGGGACACTTCCATATATTAACTCCTTCCACTCTCAAGTCAAAAATTTTTTACCTCCTTTGGGCCAAGATACCCAACTTACACTCTCACTAAACACTTTTCATTTTGTAAGAATTTTATGTAAAACATTAAGTTATTATAGTACTTACCCCACTGGCAATGAATTGGGTCTAACTCTCAGTGACCCTACAGGACAGACTGCAATTGCTCCATAGGACTGCAAAGGCTATAAATCTTTGTAGGAGCAGACTGCCTCATTTTCCTTTCATGAAGTGGCTCACGCATTCAAACAGCGCGAGCCCAATGCCTTTAGGTTAGCAGCCCAATGCCTTTAGGCCTCTTTAGTAGTGGTACTTAATAAATGTTCAGTAAATGCTGTCAAATGGTTGAAGTGTATAGAATAGTTGCCTTGTATGTATTTATAAATTGATGTATACATGCTCTGTATGCACAATCTTGAAGTATTTTCCTATTGGTACAGTGCATCATTGGTTATGTGATTTTACTGTGGTCACTAGACTTTCTTTTGTCTCCTCTTTTTCTCAGGCAGAAAGCTTAGAAGACAAGAATACAGCTAAGGTTCATCTCTGGCAGCTGGAGAAGATGAAAGCACAGTATGATAGGCTGACACAAGAATTAGCCCAGAATGAGGAAGAGAACAAAAAACTGAAGCTAAAATATCAGTGCTTGAAGGAACAGCTAGAAGAAAAGGTAAATACGCACATGGATCTGTTCTTGGAAATATTTCATGCATTAACAAATGATAATGCTAGCCCTTCATAGGAAAGTTGTGCCAACCAAAGAAATTGTAGTTTATTAGAGTATTATGATTTTGATCCTTTTCATCTATCCAGTCACTTTATTAAAATTTTTTCATATCTTTAAAAATATTTTAATGTTTATACAGAAAATATCCAAATAAGTTTATACAGTAAATTTGGTTCAACTTGAATACTTTTTATAAAATGTTTCTGTGCCACTGGTTGTAGCTGTCGTCACGTCTTCTTTCTCGTTGTTCCCATGCGTCTTGTTCGGTTTCCCTTGGTCTGGCTGTTCTTCCCGCCTGGCCTCCTCATCTATGTTTTGGTTTAAGTGCTGATCATCTGGTCTCGAATTGTTCAAGAGGCCACATTACTCATGTGTGGTATTGATGATCTTAAAAGCCAGGGTATTGATTATCTTAAAAGACAGAGTATTCTGAAACGGGACTTGGAGAAATAGCTTAAATTCTAAATTGACAGAAGATTTTACGGGGATCGTCCTGGGGGTTCCTAGTTTATCACCTGCATCTGTCGCACTTGAGGTCTGAGTTCATTGTTGTGGTGGGGCAGCCTGGTGGGTGTGTGACCAAGTCACACATTGGGCTGTCTCCTCTTTTGTCTTAAAGCAGGAACATAGAAGAAAGATGGAAAAGAAGAAAAGCGAAGTTCTATTATGCCAACTGATTTACATATACCTACTCATTTAGTTCTGCTTTGTGGGCTAGGTCTTACTGATTCTTTTAATGTATGAGAAAACTAAGCTAAAAATATATCTAATAGTTGTTAGATGCTCAGTAGCTGTTGTCTTCGTTGTATCTTAGGCTCTGTAAACTTTATTCCTCATGGTAATTTTTATGAAATTCGTGGTAGGGTAGTGGGCTATGCATTGGACTACTATTTGCAAAGTCAGCAGCTCAAAACCATCAGCAGCTCTGCTGGAGGACAATAAGGCTTTTATACTCCTATCAAGAGTTACAGCCTCAGCGACCCACAGGGGCAGTTCCACCCTGTCGTATAGGGTCATTATGTGTTGTAATGGGCTTGATGCTAGTTAGGTTTTAAGACACTAAAATTTAAAAAGGGTTACTCTTACAGCCCCACTATGCTCACTGCCTTGATATCACTGCTAACTCATTCACTGCTATCCAGTTAATTCCAGCTCACAGTGACCTTATAGTAGATGCACATATTTATTTTGAGTGACTACTCTATAGTAGGGATTAGGCAATATAGGCAGGAGCTACATGAATTCTTTTTATGAAAACAAGTTTCATGATTACAACTCATGACAACCCACGTGTGTTGGAGAAGATCCACTATGTAGAGTTTTCAGTTCCTGATTATTCAGAAGTAGATCACCTTGGGGTGGACTTGTCACATTAATGGGTGCACAATCCAGGGACATTCCTTTATTTGAAATGGGCTAGTAAAACCTAGGTGAAGGACCTGTCGTTGCATCTGGATGGTATCACAAAAGTCTTCGTAAAGCTTTAGAAGGAAAATTTTAAAGTGTCTTGCTCACTCTTCTTTTTATTGTTTGTGAAATTCTACATGTTTATGTGTATATATATGAGGGGTTACCCCCCCAAAACAACAACAACAACAACAACAACAACAACAACAACAACAACAACAACAACAGAGAAAAGCTCCACAGGGTGGGGCTTTCTTACTACGCATTTTTCCTGCTAGGCAAGCATCAAGCAACCCTCTCTGAGTTAGTGCGCCCCGTGTGTCGCCTGGGAAGGTTCTTTCTGGTCACAGTGAATTTTTTCTTAAAAGCAGCTTCACTCGAAGCTCGTTTTTTGTGATGGCCGATTTAAGGAAACAGCGTGCTGCTGTGAAATTTGGTTTCCTGCTCAGGAAAAATGCCACAGGAACTGTTGTGATGTTGAACACAGTTTATTTTTACAAGGACAGCGCTATGGGAAAAACTCTAGTGTACGAATGGTTTTCTTGTTTCAAACAAGGTGAAATGTGGATTGATGATAAAACTCGTTATGATGTCTGTCAACTTCCTGAATGAATGAAAATGTTGACAAAATTAGTGCACTTGTGCTCTAAGACCGATGATGGACCACTGAAGAGATGGGGAAGTTATCTGGATTATCTTGGAGCTTGGTTCAGCGAATTTTAATGGAAGATTTGGGAATGAGAAGGGTCGCTGAGAAATTTGTGCCTTGGGTTCCGACTGACCAGCAAAAAGAGCATCTAGTGGAAACATGCTGTGCTTTGAAAGAACAGCTCTGAAGTTTCCCAGACGTTCTTTCCAAGGTCATTACTGGTGAGGAGACATGGTGGTTTTCTTACAACCCTGAAAGCAAACATCAATCAAGTCAGTGAAAAACGCCATTGTCACCTCGCCCCCCAAAAGCTCATCAAGTGAAATCCAAGTTCACGATGGTGCGTATTTGTTTTTGTTTGTTTATGTGAAGGGCGTTGCATTTGGAGTTGGTTCCACCAGGTTAGACTGTTAAGCAAGCTTTCTATTTAGAGGTTCTGAAAAGATTGCGTAGCAGTGTGCAACCAAAAAGGCCTGATTCATGGCAGATGTGGGACTGGTTTTGCCACTATAACAGTGTTCTTGCTCACGCAGCTGTATCAGTGAGCCAGTTTTTGGCCACAAACAGCATGCCTCTCTTGACTCTCACAGCTTACTCACCCTACCTTGCTCCATGTGACTGCTTTTTGTTTCCGCAAATGAACAGGGGCATGAAAAAGATGGCAATTTGAAAACATAGGAGAGGTGATAAAACGGGGGACGTGCTGTCAGCTTTTCAAACAGATGAGTTTGAAAAAATGTTTCCAAGCATGGAATCACAGATTTGACAAATGGATTTAGTGTAATGGAGAGGTCTTTGAAGGTGATAAGGTTGCTTTGTAAAAAAATTGAAATAATAGCTTTGGAAAAAATTCCCTCTTTTTTGGTATCCCTGTGTGTGCATATGTGACTGTATAGTAGTTATTAAAATCAAGCAAATAAAATATAACTTAGTTTGGAGTTAATGTTTAAATGTGTTTAAGTTGCTAAATTTAGTTATACAATCTTGACAACAGCTGTAATTTAGATCTCATGTCATGTTTTGTTTTGATTATGTGTAATGTTCACACATATTTAATGTACCTGTTGCCAGGGCATAGTTGCTATGGAGATACTGCTAAATTTTCCAACATTCCCATAATCAAAATTTTAACAAGAAGATTGTATTAATGTGCTTATATTTTTATTTACATTTAAGAAATAATGATGAAAGTTCTGATTTGTTGAAAGATGAACATTTATTGCGCTGAGCTTAAAATAAACATTTCTTTGCTGATTTATTTGTGATGTTCCAGATATCAACACAGTTTCATACATTTATATAAATGTGCCATCCACCTTGGAATACAGCTTCAAGAATTAATGATTTTATTAATAATACAAGTTTTATTAACACTGTGTGTCAGACCTAGTGTTGGATCCTGAGGTTAGGATATTGGTAAAACACAAGTTTGCAATTCTTGAGTATATATTGATAATAATAATCCATCTCAATTGTTAACTATTGCTCAGTATTTCCAAAAGTGGATGATACTGACCCGTGGGTGGGTACTGGAATGATGGGGTGAGTAGCAGAAGCAGATGCCTACATTTTATCTTGGATTGTGGCACACAAGTTTTTAATTTTCAGGAGGTGCTGAGTAATTCTTTTTTCCTGTGAAAGGAGCTATAGGCTAAATAAATTAGAGAATCTATAAAAATGGGTACTGATCCAGAGAAAAGATGGTACCTTAAGACTAAAATGGTAAATAATTAAAAAATATAAAAGGACACCGGCAGTCATAAATATATACAATGTACATGCTTCCTTTTCTGTAGCCTTGACATAATTATTGTGTGTATTATGTTGTTTGACTTAATGGACCCTGGTAGTGCTGTTGGGTAGGTGTTGGACTCCTAGCCAAGATTTCCAGGTCTAACCCTCCAGCCACTGCACTGGGGATATTTGACCCTATCTTATCCCTAAAATTTTACAGCCTCATAAGCTCTACATTAGGGCATTATGAGTCAGAATTAACTTGATGGCAGTGAGTTTGGTTGCTTAACTGAGTTCTTTCTGTTGTCCAGTTCTTTTGTACATTTAATGAGTAATCAAAATGTTATTGGGTTGAGCTTTCCATAAATGTTGCTAAGTACTCTCCATATTACTTATGATATGTATCACTCATGATGGCTCACATGTAACTCATAATGTCCTTATGAATAACAGAAAGAAATATTTCCACATACTGTGACATTCTCTTTTTTCAATATTCAGTCCTATCAAGAATAGTTGTACAATCATTACCACAGTCAATTTTAGAACATTTTCTTATTTTGTGTATTCATTGTTTTTAGCTCTCCCCCTGTCCCCCCCCCCCATACCCCAAAGAAACCATTTATGCAGTTACTGTCCTTATAGATTTACCTCTCCTGGATTTCATGTACAAAAAAACAAAAACAAACTGAAAAAGAAAAACACATGCCTCCCCCCAACAAATCTAACAATAACTAAGTAAAACAGAGAAAAACCTCAATAGCAAAGACAGTAGAAAATATTAAAAAGTAGAACAAATTTAAAATGAGTCAAAAGGAAGATTAAATGATAAGTATTAAATTTTAACTTAACTGCATCTATAATAATTCACTTTCCAATGTATTCTGTATAATAGCAGGGGTATTTACATCCCAGGTGTATGATTAGAAGGGATTCGCCAGAGGCTTAATCTATGCATAGACTGGGCAAATGGATTTTGAGCCTTCTGCATACCAGGTGTTCACAATTTAAGCTTTGATACCATTTTTTCCTGTGGATTTGCATTATATTATTCACAACCCTGGGATCACACAGGCTAGTGTGCTTCTTCCATGTGGACTTAATTGATGCCTTGCTTCGATGGCTGCTTGTTTTAAAACAAGCCTTTAAGACCCCAAATGCTATTCTTTCTGATGGCTTGGGACCATCTAATTTCTTCGCCACACTTTGGTATAGCATCTCTATCTTCAGTGATTTCTTCCTGAGAGCAAGTATTAAGCAGGGCTATGTCATAAGAACTAATTGTTCTTAGATTAGGGCTAGAATGAAGTGGGAGCCCCAAATCCAATTATATATCTATGATTTCTATATATCTGTGGTTCATCTTAGAGATTTATCATTTTATGTTAGAAAACACTATCAATCATCCCCTGGGCCGTAACATAATTCTATCGATAGTGTCATTAATTTAGTTAATAGTATAGAATTTAAAACACAATTGAGAAAAGGAAATTATACAAACATACGCCAGCTGTGAACTGTAATAAATGAATTGTTGACTTGTACAGATTAAACTCTTACTTGACTAGACACTATTTGCACAAACATAGGGGTTGGTGATAGGGCAAAACTTTCAACACTATTCCTTGAAATTGGCAGAGCCACACCTATCCGATCAATACATGTCATAATAGAGTAAGGAGGGGATTAAAATAGTAAGTGTATGTAGTCTCAGCCCACCATTCCTTGTGTACCCTCAAGGAAAGAGATCTGAACCAAAGTCCAAGACCACCAGTCATCTTCTTCTTCCCCCCACACTAGGGAGTTTCCGCCTTGAGTCCAAGAGCTACAGGTGAGTTTTAGGTAAAGCCTAGTCAGTGTGGTTTCCACATGGAGTCCTTTTGGTGTGGTCTATAAAGAATGTTGTGACCCTCAAGAAAAGAGTCTATAAAGTCCCAGTAGTCTGTAGTACATGGCCAGGTCATCAAGGTCTAGTTAGAAACTAGGTCAAAAGGATATCGTCAGAAACACTGTACCAGGCATACTCTCCCTTTGGGTTCGATTTATGTTTGAGTATATTGATGTGGCTGTTGTGTTAGTCAATCTCCGTGAGGGTTTTCCTTGTTTCATTAGTGCTCTACTTAACCAAGTAAGATATGCTTCTTCAGGGGTTAATCTTTCCTGATAGCATATCCAAAAAGTGAGGTCAAGGCTTGCCACCCTTGCTTCTTCAGAGCATTCAGGCTGCGTTTCTTCCAAGACAGATTGGTTCATTCTTCTGGTAATCCCTGATATCTTCAGCCTTCTTCACCAACACCATAATCTGAAGGCAGTATTTCCCTTTGGTCTTTTCTACTCGTTGTCCAGCTTTCACATGCCTAGGAAGTGAATGAAAATTCTATGGCGGGGAAGCAAACAAAGCACAATCATCACTGGCAGTCATGACACTGATATAAACCTGACAGTGACTCAGTGACAGGTAATAGGGTAGGAGTGAGGGGGGATAAAGGGTAATAATTAAGATAAAGTTTTATTTAAAATATATAACAATCAAATATAATGTGGGGCACTGTTGAATAATTGAAAATGTCGACCATAAGACACTTTATAGGCAGTGAAGAATATAGATTATGAATAGGATATTAAATGATTTAAATTATTGCTTTTTAAATTGGGAAATTAGAGTACCATTGTTGCTTTGTTAAAAAATTATCAGTTTTAGCAGAACTCATTTTAAAAGCAATTTAGCCCTGGGGGACAGGGCTTCTCTACAATTGATGTGGTCATGTTGACGGCAACATATGTACAAGTGTGCTTAATACAATTGAATGATGGATTGTTATAAGACTTGTAAGAGCCCCCCAATAAAATGATTAATAAAAATAAAATAAATTAAAAACAAACAAACAACCGCAACATAAAAAGAAAATTCTGTGGCTTGGGCCAGGCACACTTAATCCTCAAAACGACGTCTTTGTTTTTTAAGATGTTAGAGCGACCTTGCCCAGTGCTGCACCTTGCTGTACAAAACAATGCTGTACATTGCTTTGCCTTCTCGATTGCTGCTTCCATAGGCATTGATTGTCTGTCCAAGTATAAGGGACCCCTGGACAAAATCAGTATTTTCTCAGGTTTCATGAGATCACTGTTGGGATAGTGTGAAGACTTTAATTTAAAGTTGAGGTACAGTCCATACTGAAGGCCATAGTCTCTGATCTTCAGAAGATCGGTGGTCCCCTTGTGAAAACAAGTGGCAGTTCCCATTAGCAGGTGATTCTGAAGACGTGTGTGTGTGTGTGTGTGTGTGTGTGTGTGTATGTATGTGTGTACATAGTGAGCAAAAAACCCAGATGGGCCATTTTATAGTTATTACTACTTTTTAAATTTGAAGACAGGAACTATATCTTGCTTGTTATTTCATTCTCAAGATAGCGATTCAGGGCTTGACACATAGTAGATAATTTTAAGTAAATCGTGGAGAGAGCGATACAAAGGGATATGTGAATGTATGTAGATATGCATAAAGATAGGGCTAGAGAAATACATATATGGATATGTGTGTATATCTAGATCTAGCTATCTCTTATCTGTCTATACATGAAGTATACCTATTAAGAAATTGATCGGATTTGTAGAAATAAAAGCTAGAAAATAAGACAAAAATCTGTTTTCAGTGAAAGAGTTTACTGGTAGCCCAAATCGTCTTATGGAAGCAGTGCTATGAACTTGATGGGGCTTGTGAGTGGAGCAGGTTTTGGTTGCAGGGCTGTTGTAATAAAAAGGGAACCCTTTCTGTTTTCTAAATATGATATTCTTGCATTACTCCAACAGACACCACAAGCACGTAGTGCTCTTTAGGCACACACCTCGTTCCTTTTGTTGTTGTGTTAATATCTTGTTGTATTGTTTTGACTGCATTCTCTTAAGTATTTTTCCCCTTCTCTTGGACAGCCTGATGACTCAATAAACTAAGAAATGTTAACACAGCACCAGAATTCAAAAGCGTAAGACCAGGAGCCTTCAGCAGTGAAAGAAGATTGTTGTGTGGCATAGATAGGCACAGAATAACAGATTTTAGCATATTTTCCTCATCTTTTCAGTGGTGACGTGTTGTAAGAACATGCATTCCGCCCCACCCCCAAATCCTCTTTCACTTTTTCAGTTTTATATGAAGAAGACAATAAGTACTCTGTAACTACTGGAATTTTTACATATTCATTAAAGGCTTACTTATGAACCTATTGCTAAAGAAAAATTTTCATAAAAGATTATTGAAAGAATTGTTTGTTAATGAGAATATCATTTAAAGTTATTCATTTGCTTAAAAATGTAAAGGAAAAATACTTGAATTTTTTTTGTTCCATATGGATCTCATTGATATTAATCTTTTAATTCATCCTGCTTTTACCTGGAAACTCTAATGTTGTCTATTCTACCAGAACTATCTCTTTATTGGTTTTACTGGAATCTGCATCACTGAAAGAGATTGTGAGTAATTAGATTATTTTTACTCAGCAAGGCAATAGTTGAGTTTATAAAATGAAAAATTTCAATGTCTGTCTTTGGATCCAATTTTTGGAATATTTCCTATTAAAATAGTAATAATTTATTAATGATACTAGCCATTTTTATAGAAATTTTCAGTTAATTATATAATTTGATTAAAGGAATGGTTTTAAATTTGAACATATTTGCATAATATTAAAAATAGTTGGTTTTTAAATTAAGAGAAAGTTATTTTCCATAATATTCTGTTTACATTAATTATATTACCTTATTGATCTTTCTCTATTTTAAAAATATGGCTATATTAAAATATTTTTGTGCAGATATGTACATATATCAGTAACAGGACAAGTTTTATGAGGAAAATGATAGAAATATTCTAAGGTCACATTTGTATGTTTAGAGCAAAACATAATACAGTTCCTTTTAAATGTTAGTGAATTATTTTCCTGATTATATTTATTTTAAATATGCAGGTAAAAAAGAAATGATAAGTATAGATAATATATTTGTTTTTTAAAGGGAATATTACAATTTTTTCATACATATGTTCATTGTAGAAAATGTAGGGTGTTAAACCCATCACTAGGCCTGCCTCCTGAGGTGGATTTGAGTGAGCAAACCTTTGACTAGTAGCTCAATTCAACAACCTAACTCACTGCCCCTCATAGCGACCTTATAAGGCAGGGGAGAGCTGCCCCTTGAGTTTTGAGACTGTAGCTGTTAACTAGGGTAGAAGCCTCATCTTTCTCCCGGGGAGAGGCTGGTGCTTTCAAACTGCTGACCTTGCAGACTGCGACCCCACCTGGTTAGCAGTGAAGTGAGTTAATTGTTTGTATCCTCCCGGCACTCCTGGATCCTTTAAGAAGATATAAGAACTCACCAGCAGTCTTCGTTCCTAACTTTGCTTCATTCAAACGTTGGTAAATTTTCATTCATAATTTTTCTATGCACACAGACATAGATTCCAATTGGAATCACGTATACTCAATTTGTAGGGATAATGGAATAGTTTTTCAAAATTAAGTTTATTTGCCACACACTGTGGTGGATACTGCTTTCTCCTTTTGTTAATTATATTTGATTCTTTTCCATGTTAAAATTATTAAGTACTATTTATATTATCTGACTGAGTACTTTCTGTGTTATGAGCTGTCATATGCCATGACTGCATTTTAATTAGAAATAGATTTATTAGAATATGCTTTTTGCTAATTAATACCCCAAGCCAGCGGCCTCTCTTCTCCTCCTTTCACCATTTCTCTTCCTCTCCCCGTGAACACAGCCATATGTGGAACTCCCGCTGGCTTTTCTTTTCCGCAAGCATGGTCGGAGAGCGTCCAATACAACATGAGGTGTGTCGACAAATGTCATAGTACTCAAGACACTTGTCCTCAGTTCATATTCTAAAAGTGGAAAAACACCTGTAATACTAATAATTCCTATGCTTCCTTTTAGTGATGAGACAATTCTGAGCCAAGGTAGGTAATGCACGTATACAAACGGTCTTAGCTGTCTGTTGGTAGAAATGGAAATATACCAATCCCATATTTCCATTGGATTAGCGTCATTAAGAACTGTTTATTTATTGTGTGTGTGTGTGTGTGTGTGTGTGTGCGCGTGTGTGTGCATGCCCTGGTGGGGCTGCTAACTACAAGGTCAGCAATTGGAACTCCTTCGCTATGCCACAGGAGAAAAAAACGAGGTGGTCTATACCTGTAGACATTTACAGCCTCTGAAACTCTCAAGAGCAAGCAGTTCTACCTGTCCTATAAGGTTGCTAAGAATCAGAATGGATTTGATGGTCGTGGTTTGTCTTTCTAACCGTAGAAGACCACATACAGATTATGTAGCTTGTATGGGTCGTGTGCTCATTTCAATACCTATCTCTTTAGATGACTATATTTGCTCGTGTGCTCATTTTAATACCTATCTCTTTAGATGACTATATTTGCTCATATTCATTCAGGAGATGAAGCTACTTCCAATAAAGGGTTTTATTTGAATATTTTATGTAGTGTAACCCAAGAACATATTGTAAAACCGTAGCTATGTTTGGCCAAATATTTTATAATCAGTTTTAATCTTTAAAAAATGTGGACCTTTTAGAAATTATGATTCGTAATTAAAGTATACAAAGGTGATTGAGAAAGTTCATGGGAAAAAAGGCCACCCCCCCCCCCCAACACACACAACATAATGTTAAAATGAACTTAAAAGAGATGGAGTTTGCCCATCAGCTTTTTGTAGCCTCCTCAAAATTATGTTGCCAAATGTTAGAAATGGCAGCCGAGACTGAAATCTTCCAAGTACAGTGGCTTCCTAGCACTGCACAGATCCACGTGGTCAGAACCGCATGCTTCTGTCAGAATACAAGCAACACAAATTCCTTGTATTCCCCTCCCCCCCCAATGTCATGTCAGGCTGCCCGTAAAATGACTCGTGTTTGTGCTTCTCCTTGGGCTGTGAGCCTTGAATTTAAATTCAGTTACTACATTTTGTAGCTTACCATGTAATCTTTTATTTATTTATTTTTTACTGTGACATATTTTGGAATAGGAGTCATCAAGTCATTTTGTTAGAAAAATCTAATTAAGCCTAACATTTCCACATAAGTGTATCTGTGAGGGGAAAAACATGAATCAGTGTTATTTTAATTTTGTGTGTTGGTTTAGATTTGACCATCTGTTTAAGATTGCATTTTTTTTTTTGGTGTGGAAAAATATGTATGATTGTCAGATGTCTGTTTTTAAAAAAGGATTTCCTACTTTGCAAAATAAGAGTCTCATGTTTCGGTTGAAAAAACGATTTGATAGTAGCAGGCAAAACTCTGATTTTTGATTTCTCTAGAAAAAAGCAGAGTGGACAAAACACACTGTTGATTTGTAGCATTTACTCTAGTGTTTGCAATTGCATTTTAGTTGACTTTTAGTCCTACCCTATTCTTTTTTTTGGTGCTTTATCATCTTAACATTATATAAGTCAAATGGTGGTTACCCCAAAGTATTTGGAATCAATTTTAAATCAGGACCTCTGAACACTGACTAGAATCTTAGGAATCATTTTCTGTCAGATTCTTGTCACATTATTAACAACAATAACAATAAGATAATAAAAATGTTAGATTAAAGATAAATTTATATTTTTTTCTGTTGTCATTAAAAGTCATTTTCATTGAGTCAGTTATAGTCATTGAGTCCAGGTGGTCTTGACTTTTATCAAGAATTAACTGAAGGGGAAGGTGAGAAAGGGGAGCCCATCACAAGATTCGATATATAGCACCCCCCCCAACCCCTGGCCCAAGGGGATGAATAACAGAAATGTTGGTGAAAGGAGACAATGGACAGTGTAAGATATGAAATAACAATAACATTACATAATTGATCAAGGATTCAGGAGGGTGGATGGGTGGGGGAGGGGGGGGGAAAGGAGCTCATACCAAGGGTTCAGGTTGAAAATGTTTTGGAAATGATGATGGCAATATACGTACATATGCTTGATACAATTGGTACATGGAATGTTATAAGAGCTGTAAGAGCCCCTAGTAAAATGATTTTTTTTTAAAAAGACTGATACGTTGGGGGCCTTATTATGTAGGAAACACAAAGGCTTATCATGAAGAAATAACTTTGGAATGTACAGGCAGGTGTAAAAGTGCTTTTGGGGAGGCATACAAACGCTTACGACCATGGAAGGGTCAAGAAATAAGCACTTAAGCATCCATCTGGTCTCTGTGTTCCACACTGGAATACTAGTATCGAGAAATCATTTCCAACTCTGCCCCATTGGCAATGACTTCTAACCATTTCAATCCAAGAGGTTGCTTTCAAATGGATTCTACGCGTTAAGTCAAAGTTGGTCCCTCTTAGTGTCACCATTATGTAGATTTATTAGGTACATTCCTTAATAATCTTGTGCTATTAGTTGATTTCATTTTCTTCTTCAGTTGTAAGTAATCTCTGTAGTTTAGGTGCTACATTAAAAAGTGCTATATTATTTACAACGTGGAAAGCCAACGATGACAGGTCACATAAAGCCTTTTGTATGACGATGTCTATCCATGAGTGATTGAAGTTAAGTGGTTTTAGCTGGCTCTGGTAGCTAAGGCAGGACAGTGTTTTCTTCTGGAGTACAAGGGATTGCTATGAGTTGGAGGTGATTTGACAGTATCTAACAACAAAAACTAGAAGGAATATAAAATCTCCAAATTTGTTTCTATTGAATTTTTCTTCCATCGATATTTATAGTGCTTACTGACTCAATTTGTTGTGTCACCTAATATTGAATGGGCAGTAATCTGTAAGTTTTAGAATAAAACAAAACAAAACACAGCAAATAGACTGGGACAGACTTATCGATATATATGATTATTATGCATTTGTATCATGAGATTCACTTTTAAAACTTGTATGTTCTTTCGTAAGAATGATGGTACAATTAAGTATCCTTCAAGCAACAGAGAAGGATAAGATCCTGACAATTTTTAAAGACACAGCAAACTTATAAGCATTTCTCTTGAGTTGTTTGATATTTATTCTCTTTTGAAAATTAAGCAACATTTGTTCCAAATGCATAATGCGAAACTCTCATTGTTCGTTTCCTTGTCCTTTGTTTTAAAAATAAAAATGCATTAAAAGTGACTGATTTTAAACAACTAATGTTATTTCTGTTTCCGGGCATTTGACTTAAGAGTAGTACATAAAAATTATAAAATGCCCCTAAAACTTAATGAATACATAAAATACCTTTAAAAAGTATTTTTGTTTTCTACTTTGAATATTAATTTCTAGGAATTCATCTAACATGTAATCTAGCACCGTTTGATTATGCTGCTAATGAACTTTGTAATGCTCAATAGTCTCCTAGAAAAATCACTTTTTAAATGGGGTTAGAAGTTTACATTTAAAGTTCCAATTTTGTTTTTCTTTAAATTCTGTTTTGTGAATAACTTTCATTAGCCCGCCTTAAGGTCAAGTTATGGGTAGGAAGTCTTCTACACTCACATTTTATATTTAACACACATGAAATGATAAAACAGTGTCTTTATTATGCCACTGTTTGTTTGTTTTCCCATATTACCTCCAGTATTTTCCTAGCGCGCACACACACACACACACACAGTGCATGAGGTAGGACTTTGCATATCAGATTATTTTGTTTGCCTTCACCATTTTGAGCAACGTCATCAAACCTCTCAAGGGGGTTGCCTCCCTCTCCCTTTTCTTCTCCAGCTCCCTTCAGCAAAGGTGACACCTGGCTGTGCTTAGCCTAGTCTTTCTCTTGCTCACCCTCCCCTCCTAGCCCTGGCAACCATAGCAGTCTGTTACTTTGGGTATGAAAACTTATTCTTGATTTTTTAAAAGTGGTCTCATACAATATTGTGTTCTGTTTTTTACTCACTTCCCTCAGCATAATATCCTAGAAGTCTATTCACACTATAGGTATTTCACAGTTTGTTTCTTATTCTTGAACAATGCGTAGTATCCACTTGTCTTAACAGACTAGTAATCACATTTGCTCCCCTGTAGCAGTTACATAATCTGGTGTCAATTTGAGAGGATTACAAGTGAAGGGGTGGAGTCTGGCCTGTCAACCAAGATATAACCAATGAGGTCTCTGTGTGGGCATGGCCTTCTCCTGAGAATTTTAGGAACTCCTGTATTTCCTCCTTGGAGGCAGGAGACACCTCTCTCTCTCTCCACTCATCCCTGAGAGGCGTGGTACTGACAAGACACATGGTGATACGCCCTGGGAGCTGGAGAAACCACATGGACCTACCCTGATGCAACCAGGCCTCTGGAGCAGGAGAAGCCACCTAGAAACCCCTACCAGCTCCGAGATACTTAAAACGCCACTGGATCCACAAAACTTCCAACCCACTGGCCTGTGATTGTCTTGCATTCAGCATCATTGCATGTGTTTTATGTGAAGACATTACAGATTGGTATTGGACATATGGGCTAATATTGGATTTATGGACTTGATCTGGACTGGGCTGGGATGTTTTCTCAATATTCAATTGCTCTTATATATAAACCTCTTTCTTATACACATATGAGTATCTGCGGATTTGTTTCTCTAGTCCACCCGGACTAACACATCCCCTTTCTGTGAAGGAAGTTGTACAGAGAGCACGTCTTTTTAGAGAAGGAAGATAGTACACTGAACCACACGAAACAGTCACATTTTTATTTTGGGAAAGCAATTTTCTCGTTGGAATTATGATGCTATTTTGCTTATTAAATATATGAGAGGGCTTAACAATGTTCATGGAAAATTGCCATTTTCTATGAACCTTTTGGATCCCTCTTTTTAATAAATGTCCTCTCCCCTCACACATGACCTACACCCCATTCAGTTGATCACACACTGTTCTTTTGTCTCTTACAAATTTATCCCAAGGGATTATTTTCTGCTATTTGCACCAACCATTTACTTTTGTGTCATCCTCTTGCCTCAAAACTTGCAATCATTCGCTGCAAACAGGGTGATCACCTGGCTGTGTTCAAACAAGCTTATTGAAACTCAAGAAGTTATTTGGTCAGAGATTTTACTTTTTTCATTGCTGTAAAGTTGGGACCGTAGAGAATTACTTAAAACAAAAATACTTGGAATGAATGGCACACAGAAGGATAGTTAGGTTTGAGAACTGTTGGTTGATTGACCGCTGTGTGAGGCACGATAGATAGTTACAGTGAAGAATAATAGCATCCTTCCCCTAGAGCAGTGGTTCTTAACCTGTGGGTCGTGGCCCCTGTTGGGGGTCAAATGACCCTTTCATAGGGGTTGCCCGATTCATAACAGTACCAAAATGACAGTTATGAAGTAGCAATGAAAATAATTTTATGGTTGGGGTGGTCACCACAACATGAGGAACTGTATGAAAGGGTAACTGTATGAGGAAGGTTGAGAACCACTGCCCTAGAGGAACTCCCCATGGGGTGAGGAGACAGACATACTGTAAGTGTTATGACAGAAGGTTGTGTGAGTCTAAAGGTTCCTAGATGCATGAAGAGGACTTATCTAGTCTTCCTAAGTGGTCAGGTCTTCTGACGATGTGACAATATCCATGTGGTTGAAGAAGGAGATGGGTGTTACAAATTTGTGTATCAGATGAGCAGAGCTAGTTACAGGCCCTTTTCTACCCTTTTTAGTCCTGAATAGTGTTGGATTTACAGAGTTGCAGCCCAGTTGATCCTTCCTTATAGCACCCAATAGGACAGAGCAGAACTGCTCCCTGGAGTTTCCAAGACTGTAAATCTCTACAGGAAATGATAGCCTTCTCTTTCTCCTTTGGGTGGCTGGTGGGTTTGAACTGCCACCCTTGAAGTTAGCAGTTTCAAGCCTCAACTGCAGTGACGCCAGGTTCCTTTCCCAGAGAGTGAGGGGTAGGCTAATTAGAGATTTTTTTCTCCTCTCCTTCAAATTTACTCAGGATACTGAGATTAGGACAGTTGTTTTTATAATATGTGTTTGTGCAGCTGCAATATACGACATGATCATGGACATATCTGATCTCTGGCTTCTCCGTTGCCAGGAGGGCAGAGGTCCGACATGCGTCCACACTTCCACCCTACTTTATCTATTCTCACACCAACCAGTCCTCCGAGGGCAGTCTGCGTCTATACTGAGTCTGATACATCATCGCAGTGGTCAGGCAATCCTCACAATTAAGGGGCTTTATTAAGGGAAGTCAAGATCGGCAAAGAGTAAGGAAATAGTCATTGGTCTCCTCAGCCAGCAGTCAGGTGTCTCAAGATCTCAACTACGTGGGAGCTATGTCTCTCTCTAGTAATTAGTGTCTCAGCCACATGGTTCCTTGACCTTTGCCTTCATGAACCCAGAAGCCAGCCTGTCTGTCACTCTTCCAGAATTCCATAGTCTCGGGCCAGCTAAGGCGAAAGTACCCCGTCGTCCAGGCCCGGCTTGTCTGAGTCTTCTGTGCCATAGTCTATGACGCGTTGGCTTTTGTGGCCTCCGCCACCACAGAGGGCGAACTTGCATGTCCTCTAACCAGGTCCTTCAATTTCTTTCCTCTCTTCTGCTACTTCAAAGATGGCTCATCCTTACTGGGGCTGGTGGTAAAGCTGACCAAGCCCGTCTGTTATTGTTACACGTCTGCCTGCATAGTTCCACCATCATTTCTGTGAGTCACAGAGACTTGGGTCGAAGAGCTTTATTAAGAAATCACCCTCCACCACACTAACCATATTTTGCACTTACAGAATCCGCTGTATGGGTCTTCTGTTTTTAAGCCACAGGTTTCAGAAAAGCAGTGATGATATGAGCAGTCGTTGCTATGTTATGATTTTTCCTTTTTCCTTCTAAGACCTTTTGGACTGTGATGTGGTCGTTTTCCAGGTGAAACTCTTTCCCAAACCCCATGAACTCCATTGCTTGCTACTCCTCTTTTTGTCTGAAGATCGATGCTCTGCACCTTCTGCCATGGTTGGCATTTTATCTTGGGCCTTACCTTCATTGCAAAGTCATCTCTGTTGGCATGTGGAATGTAAGCCCTCCAGTGAGTCAGAAGGATGGCTTCCAGACAGATCCAATTTTTGTTCAGGATAGTTTCATAATTTGCCTTGTAATGCTAATGTCCTGGATTTATAGTTTAGGTACAACCATTATCTTGAGTTACAGAAAATTTCTTTCTCAAAAAACTTTTAGGGGATATGTGAAAGACTAGGCTCAACAAGTCATGCTTCCAGTAACTCTGAGTTATATTGCGTTAGTTTTAATTTCAGCCTTTAATATTCTCTCTCATGCTCTACTTCTTATACTCTCTCCCTTCTCCCCTTCTAATGGAATGAGGCTGGCAGTGGGCTGGAGATATTCTTGTGCCGGCCTTTTCAGTTTAGTTTGCAGCAAAATAAAAACATAAATGTGATAGATGAACGATTTATTTAGCGAGGTGTGTGTACTGTCTTTAATGGAATGTCTCTGTTAAGGTGTGTGAAGAACTGCTTTCAATTCATATAATGATTGCATTAGGAATAAAGTGGCTGTTCTGGAAATCCTAAGACATTGAAGGAATCACAGAAGCTTTATCAAGGAGATCTTTGGACCTGTTCTCATTTTATTTACATTTGCTATGTTTTCAATAAGATGTGTCTCCTTATAATGTGTAGACTCTGGGAATATGAATGTCCTGAATTGTGAGAAGCATAATGAAAAGTCAATGTATAATTATAGCAGAATTTCTTCTCTTTTAAATTCTAGGTCAACCTAGCAAGCAGAATTTTGTTTTTAATTTTTGTGTTTTAATCATGCGGCTATGAGTAGTTTTATTATTTCCCTTAGGAACAAGTATCAACAATATAAGACTTAAAAAAAATCATTTTATTGGGGGCTTATACAACTCATCACAATCCATACATACATCTATTGTGTCAAACACATTTGTACATTTGTTGCCATCATCATTCTCAAAACATTTGCTCTCTACTTGAGCCCTTGATATCAGCTCCACATTTTCCCCCTCCCTCCATGCTCCCCCTCCCTCATGAAATCTTGGTAATTTATAAATTATTATTATTTTGTCATATCTTACACTGTCCGATGTCTCCCTTCACCCCCTTTTCTGTTGTCCATCCCCCAGGGAGGGGGTTATATGTAGATCCTTGTAATCAGTTCCCCCTTTCTACCCCACCGTCCCTCCAGCCTCCCGGTATTGCTACTCTCACCACTGGTCCTGAAGGGATCATCTGTCCTAGATTCCCTGTGCCCAGTTCCTATCTGTACCAGTGTACATTCTCTGATGTAGTTGGATTTGTAAGGTAGAATTGGGACCATGATAGTGGGGGGACAGAAGCATTTAAGAACTAGAGGAAAGTTGTATGTTTCATCATTGCTACCCTGCACCCTGATTGGCTTGTCTCCTCCCCTCCCTGGGACCCTTCTGTAAGGGGTTGTCCAGTTCCCCACACATGGGCTTTGGGTCTCTACTCCACTCCCCCTCATTTACAATGATGTATTTTGTTCTTTGATGCCTGATACTTGATCCCTTCTACACCTCATGGTCACACAGGCTGGTGTGCTTCTATCATGTGTGCTTTGTTACTTCTGAGCTAGATAGCTGTTTGTTTATCATCAAGCCTTTAAGACCCCAGACGCAATATCTTTTGATAACTGGGTACCATCAGCTTTCTTCATCACATTTGCTTATGCACACATTTGTCTTCAGTGATCATATTGGGAAGGTGAGCACACAAAGGTATGACTTTTTTGTTCTTTTATGGCTGATACATGGTCCCTTTTATACCTTGTAGTCACACAGGCTGGTGTACTTCTTCCATGTGGGTTTTGTTGTTTCTGAGTTAGATGGCTGCTTGTTTACCTGCAAGTCTTTAAGACCCCAGATGCTATATCTTTTGATAGCCAGACACCATCAGCCTTTCTTTACCACATTTGCTTATGCACACATTTGTCTTCAGTGATCGTGTTGGGAAGGTGTGCATCATGGAATGCCAATTTAATAGAACAAAGTGTTCTTGCATTGAGGAAGTACTTGAGTGGAGGTCCAACGTCCATCTGCTGCCTTAATACTAATCCTATAAATATATGCACATAGATCTATTTCCCCATCATCCTATATAAATTTATTTACATATGTACATGCCTGTATTCAGACCTCTATAAATGCCCTTTGCTTCCTAGTCCTTTCCTCTATTTTACTTTACTTTACTCTTGTCCCACTATCATGCTCAGCCTTCATGTGTGTTTCAGTGGTTTCTCTCGGTTACAATGCCCCTTGCTGAATCCCTACCAGGCCTCTCACACCCTCCTTGCCACTAATTTTGGATCACTTTTTGTTCCTTTGTTCCTGGGTTGGTCAACACTACCTCCTTTCCCCCACATCCCCATCTCCCATGTCCCCCCCGGAACCATTGGTCCTGTTGTTTTCTCCTCCAGACTGTTCATTCTGCCTATCTTATCTTGCTATACCTGCAGAGATAATAATATGCACACAAAAAACAAGGCATAGCAAGACAAAGCGACAAAAGAGAACACAAGGATGACAGCAACAAAGAAAACCAATGACCAAGAAAAAAAAATTAATTAAAAAAAAAGAAAAACCTGCAAAGAGATCAAGGTCTGATTTTTTAGCTTCAGGCATGTCCTCCAGTCAAATCCAATGGAGTGCCATGCTCTGGCCCCAAGTCTGTCCTTTATACTCCCTTGGGAGCTCCCGGCTCTGCTCCCCCCATTGTTCTGCTGCATGCCCTTAGTGTTTTGCCTTGGTGTGTTGGGGTCAGACCAACGATATAAGACTTTTATCCCCCTAACATGAAATATTCAGAAAACTCCTTGTATCGCAACAGTGGAACTATGTTCTTTTAAATGTGTTACTAATATGCGTGTTAACTAAAATTTTCTAAGAACAGACTTTGTGTGTTTATAGTATAGATACCTAACCCCTAAAAGTTTAAGATATTATAGGTGTATGAGGGCTTTTTAGGTCTTTGTTGTCTATGTTGAATGTACCAATACTTTCTACCTTTGAGTTTTTCTACCGAGCTATTCTTCCTATTTGAGGACCACGCTAGTCCCCATATCACCTGCGGATAACTTTTATGGCTTTCATCTTTCATGGATTTCTAAGGTCCATTTTTAAGTAAGACTATGATCTTTTGGCACTTTAAAAGGACGGACAGAGTGCTGGGGTGTCCTTGCATTCGGTGAGAGCGGCAGGCTCTGGACTCATAATCAAGTTACTCTGTCTGGGATCTGGGTCCTTCGTTTTTCAAATTAAAATGCTTGAGCTTGGTCTCTAAGCTTCTTTCTCGCAGTCAGCCACAGGCAGGGTTTGGTTCCTCTTTCTGTTTCCCCCAAGGCAGCTTGTCTGCTTGAGCCGCAGTCATCTGTGTTTTACTCTGAAACATTGATGCTGGCCAAAGTAAGTCTTGCACATTTCAAAATAATCTCTAACATCCTATGTCTTGCTTCTGGTTTTCTAGAAATATTGTCTTTCTGTTCATCTTGTTGTAGAATGATAGGAAATTACTACTTCTGAATTCCTCAGAAGACCACAAACTAGCCCTACTGGTCCCTAATATTGTCATTTACATAATTGATCCCCTGGTGCTTAAACATTATACCGGAGATGCTGTTTAGTTCAACTTCATCCACTTCCATGCTCCTTTCCTTTCTGAGAGCTAGGTCTGTTTACTCAGTTGATAAAGCGGTATCTAGAGCATGAAGGTAAGAGATAGCTCATTCATTATGGGTCATAGTGAGTATTCGAATAGATATTCCCAAGCCAGAAGCATGGGACATAACACGAGTGGTGATATGTCATGGCAATATTTGTTGACTCTGTGAGGGCAGGAGCCTTTTCCATCTTGTTTATTCTCTCTCCAGTGTTCACAAGGGTGCTTGACTTATATCTTCCAAAAGTATTTGTTGAAGGAATCCAATTGCAACAGCTTACGTGTAGAATGGGAAGAGTTCTTTAACTACTGGGTTTAAGGCCTTGGAGCACAGCCAGTATGATGCAGTGTCTCAAATCTGAAAAAAATAGCAGGGAAAGAACAGCACACTTACCTGGGAGCTTAGTGGGGAATTCATTGATTTGCTAACCTTCCTGATTATTGGACTTAGACTAACGGGAAATTCTAGTCTTGCCATGAACTCTGCTTCTTGAAACTTTACCTGTTCATGTGGAGACTGGATGACTACAGGTCAGAAATGGCAAAGAAGGGATTCATGAAGGGACAGGTAGTTAGGCCCACTTATCTTTACACTCCATGTGTATCCTTACATCAGTGTGTTTTATTTCCAAGGGAAGGTTGGACATGTTATCCTAATGGCTCCTGGTCTCACAGAAGAGAATAAAATAATGAGTTCTTCTGTCCTTCCTAAGGAGTGTGAACTTACAGAGTCTTTTCTGGCAATATCAGTGTTCTTGAGACCATCCCAAATGGAAATCTTTGAAACTTATTAATCAGGGGCATGTAACAGAGATCCTGAGAAAGTGATAGTGGATAAAAGAGAGAACACTGTGAAGAAAGAGAAAAGAAAGAACATTTAGAACGTCTGTGTCAATCACCTGAATATTGAATATGGGTAGTTTTGTAAATATATCAGTAATCTTTGATAGGGTGTTTTCTTTATTGACATCTTCCCAGTGCTTGGACTGCAGCCGTCTGGAGGACTTCTGTATGTGCGGGATGAACCTCCTCCCACACGGCGGTTGCCCTGGAGGTTATAGATCCACACAGTAATTGCTGACATGATCTTTACAGGGCTGAAGTTGAGTTTTCAAAGATGTTTAAATCATTCATCAAAGTGAGAGTTTAAATATGTGTATAAATATATTTTTTGGTCTCCTGGAACTAACAGTTCACTGAGAGAGACAGACACATGAATACATAATTATATTACAGCTTGATAACATTTTAAAAATATATGCAATTCTCCCTCCTCTTTCTCTCTCTCTGTCTCTCTCTGTCTCACTCTGTCTCTCTCTGTCTCTCTCTCTCTCTCTCTCTCTCACACACACACACACACACACACACACACACACACACACACACACACACCCCTACAGGTGGATGACACAACCAGTTATGATCAACTGCTAGCTTGAAGGTTAGAGGTTTGAATCCACTCAGAGGTGACTGAAGATAAGCCCAGCGATTTGATTCTGAAAGGCCATAGCCTTGAGGACCTTGCTGAGCAGTTCTACTGCTCACACATGAGCTATTCACAAGTCAAGTGGACTT
>NW_022103915.1:24329235-24336103 GCF_000313985.2 Echinops telfairi
CCTGAAGGGATCATCTGCCCTGGATTCCCTGTGTTACCACTTCCTATCTGTACCAGTGTACATCCACTGGTCTAGCCAGATTTGTAAGGTAGACTTGGGATCATGATAGTAGGGGAGGAGGAAGCATTTAGGAACCAGAGGAAAGTTGTATGCTTCATCATTGTTATATCACACACTGGCTTGTCTCCTCTCCAAGACCCTTCTGTAAGGGGATCTCCAGTGGCCTACAAATGGGCTTTGGGTCTCCACTCCACACTTCCCCCCTCATTCAGTATGATATAATTTTTTGGAGAACCGTTGTCTTAATGACTTCTTTAAAAGTCCCTTTTCATTATATCTGTTTGCTCATTTGGGTTTTATTAAATCTTCCATGCTTCAAAAGCAGTTTTATTGTTTCACACTTTAGCCTGTTCATGTTTTGATGAGAGATGCTTTTTTTGGTCGTCTGGAATCAAACTAACACCATCTTATCCAACAGTTCGCCTTTTCTAGGGTTTCCCTTATGTCTGTAGAAAACTCACAGAAACTTTTGTGCCAACAGAATTTTACTCTTTGATGCTCTAATGGCAATATGTTAAAGTGGAAGAGTATTTTTTTAAACTTTTTTTTTTTTTTTTGCTTGCTTGCTTTTGTTAGAGAATTACTATAGTTTTCTTTGTCAACCCTCCAGCTCGCTAGGTCCCTTACTGCTCTATCAGTCAGCCCCAGTATTGAGTGCCTCAGATCTGCTGCGTTCTGGTAATTCCCTTCACTGAGGTGGTTGCATGGATATTACAGGTATTTGAGCCACTTAATAATCACCTTCTGTGTTTTCACTTCTTGTCAATGCCTTAGGAAAAACATATAAGTAATGAAGAAGAGAACTTAAGGAGGATGGAAGAAGCCAGATTGCAGCTCAAGGATCAACTTCTTTGCCTGGAGACTGAACAGGAATCCATTTTTGGCATGATAGGAAAGGAAATTGATGCTGCTTGTAAAACCTTCTGGAAGGACTCAGTGGACAAATTGAAAGTAATTGCAAGTTCTTATTGTGCCTTTAAATTCCAGCTAGTTTCCTAGCATGGAATTGTAATGGGATTTCGATGAATGGCTACATGGCAGTCACATTTTATGCCAGGAAGTTTTATGAAGCAAGATAAAGAATGCCTTGCTTTTCTAGAATGAGGCTCTAACTCTATTGCGCAATGGTGGTGTGGGGAAGTGGAGGGTCACTCCACTCAATTGCCAGTATCTCCCTCTCCAAAAGAAATTATCTTGTAAGAATGGAGCAGCCAGAGTAAGAAAAGCAACCTTGGAGTTTGAATGTGCATGATCACAGACCATTTTTGTTATTGTTGTATTATTGGCTAACAGATGTTGAGTACCAGCCTCATTCTCAGGAGCCTGGAGGTGATGTTGGGATAAACATTAGGCTGCCAACTGCCAGGTCAGCTGTTCCAACCACCAGCCACTCTGTGGGAGAACGAAGAGGTTGTCTGCTTCTATCAGATTTTGCAGTCTCAGAAACCCCCAAGGGTTTCTGTGAGTCAGAATCAACTTGATGGCAATGGACTTGGTTTGTCTTAGTTTTATTCTAGATGCTGTGGTGGTAGAATTGTATATGTATCTCTTCCTTAGTCTCTAAAACAACCATTTCAGAGTCTCTGAATCAATTCATTTGAGGAAAGTGGAAACAAAGTCCCAAAGGTAGTAAGTAGCTCGCTTTTGTCATGCTTTTAGTTACATGATAGTGCGGGGACTCTAATCCTTTAGGACAGTGGTTCCCAACCTTCCTCATGCCATGACCCTTTCATACAGTTCCTCATGTGGTGGTGACCCCCAACCATAACACTATTTTCGTCGCTACTTCATAACTGTCATTTTGCTACTGTGATCAATCGGGCGACCCTCAAAGGGGTCGCGACCCTTAGGTTGAGAACTGATGCTTTAGGCTGTACTTTGGGAGCCTAAACAATCATTTGGCTACCTGCTACCTGTTTAAAAATAAATTATATTTAATTGTATCTTTAAAATGGGACAGTGCTACTCAACATATAATTCAAGCGAGATGATAAATGAAAACAGAAAAATGATTGTGAATGCTTGCATTCCTTGATGGAAAGTTCCAAAACCAACTCTAGGTGCTTCTATTGTTTTATTATATAGATGGGAGTATTTTCTTTGATAGGGTCTAATTACAGTATATTACTTAGCTCCTATTTACCTCTCTTTTTTTATTTGATGAAACAGAAGCACTCAAATTGTGGTGTTAGCACATTTCCTTTTTTACTTTCCAACTCTTTGTTATTAAATTTTATCATTCATTTGTCTTCCTCTTCATATAGAATAATCTTCCTTTCTCATATACTGTTATTCCCTGCCCCATAGTTCCTCCCCATCTTTGTTTATCGCTTGATCTAAAGTAATGTTTACAAGTAAATAAAGCTGAAGTTCTACTTTTGTGGTTGAAGTTATCTTAGGATGTGATGCTAATGGAAATATTTCAACTGATTGAATTTGATTAAATCGATCACATTTCTTCAATATGTGGTTTTAAGACACAAGAAGGCTTCAAAAGTTCATGGAAAAATGCCATTCTTTAAACTCCTTTTTCCCCTGTGAACTCTTTGAAATTCCTGCATACATTTTTCAAATTTCAAATATCCATTCGGGAAGGTGTATGCGTAATCAGAGAAGTAATTGATTTCCAGGGAAAAGCTATCTCATTTCAAGCTGGCAGGCCTGCTATAATGCAGATTTTTCTTTTCCTGCGTAATGCTTCTGCTTGCTCTTATGATCGCCTCATTTTCATATATTCCAAAGAAACCTGGCTTGAGAACTCTAAGTTCTTCCAAAAGAAGCATGAATTATCAATGTATTATTTGTTCCGTATTTAAGTATTTATTTTAGGATGGCTTGTTTGCAACCATGCAGAAATGTAAAAATGGCATATGGATCATGGATATATAACCCTGGTTACAGGCAATTCCAGTCGAAAACACATGTTTAGACAGCAGCTTATCAAATGCTTTATTTCCTTATGAAGAGCAAATTATCCTTTGAACATCTTCTTCAAAGAATTGACTGATTCCTTAATATGTTCCTAGGCATAGGGCAATTGTAGCAATGCATCTTTACTTCCCTTCCCCTAGAGCAGTTGTTCTCAACCTGTGGGTCGCGGCCCCTTTGGGGGTCTAGAGACCCTTTTATAGGGATTGCCTGATTCCTAACAGTAGCAAAATTACAGTTATGAAGTATCAACGAAAATAATGTTATGGTTGGGGGGGTCACCACAACATGAAGAACTGTATTAAAGGGTCACGGCATTAGGAAAGTTGAGTACCACTGCCCTAGAGAAAGATTTTATTAAGACCCTACAGCTTTTTGTTTGGGATCCTTTCCTATGAGTTACACCTAGGATCTAGTCCCCATAACCCTAGAAAAATATTCATTACCTCCCAAGTATTTACTCTTACTTCTAATGTAAAGCAGTGCTTACATGAAATCATGTTTTGTTTCTGTCAATTCATCATAGAGTATTGATAAAAGGTAAAGAATATATGTGACCAAGTATTGAGGTAATCAAATCCAACCCACTATGAAATACACCTGTAGTGTACTGGCAAAAAGTAACAGACCTAAAATAGCATTGATTTAATAGAGGCTGTTTCCCTTCCAGAGCTCTCAAGAAACAGCGTCGAGAGCTGCTTTTCCACGCCTCTGTCTTAGAACGATATACATACACACATGTATAAGTGGTCATTGGAAATTGGTTGAGTGCTTGTTATAAACATTTTTCTTTTTAAACCTGTAAGCTTCGTAGTTAAATTTTTGGATGCTAATGGTGAAGAATTTAGTTCATATAAGTGCATTTTAGAGGAAGTGATCCTTCAATAATCTTTCTCTGTCTTCTGGTAGGTGTTTTCAGCTGTTCCTGACGTGCGTTGCGACCCACATCGCTGGCTAGCAGAAAGCAAGGTCAGTACTTTTTAGGTTTTTAAGGTTATTGTAATATTTATGGCTCTATTTGGTTCAGCTAAATATTTTCTTACACCACTGAGCATATCAAAGTAGGCTATTTCACTTTAAGGGGTGATAATTATTGCAGTTCATTTAAGAAACCTCTGTGAGTTCCTTCAATTTAACATTTATAAACCAATTCAACATGAAGGCTACTTTAAAAGTTCATGGAAAAATGGAATTCAAAGACCACAGAAAAATTCCCACAAACTTTTTTGAAGTCTCCTTCCCCTCACACCGTATATATAATATGCTAGATTATTGAAATAATTGGAGCCAATTGTCAGAGAGACAAACTCTTCTGCATTTTACTTGAGATAGACAACTTTTTGGAATAAACAAAGATCAGGGGTGCTGGAATTAACCTGAGTTTTATATGCGATACATACTTATACATATATATATATATAAAATATCTGCAATATGTATATTACATGTCACCTCTGACTCACAGTAAATGATGTTCACATTATGCATATGGATATCCAAAATCTTTATTCATGTAGCTCAGGGTTATTCAGTGTACTTTGTTTCAGACACTGGGGTCGAAGGATTAATGAACCATGAACTTTGTGCTCCGGTAGTCAAATGTCTTTTAGTGGAAATGGAAGTGTAGCAAGTAAAAATAAATCCCTTCATGTGTGTTACTTTGAAACAGAGGTATGAAAACAATGTGAGAGGAACACAGATGAGTGGAGAGCTGCCTGTATTGAAAGGACAGGAACTTGTGATACTCTCAACGTCACGGGAGGCTTCAGGACAGAAGCGCTATTTAAACTAGATTGCACTGAAAACTCTGTGGAAGTGCTTTAGTTGATTAGGTATAGGTAGAACAATGGTAAGCGAATGAGAATAGTAACCACAGATAATCCACTGAGCTTCATGAGTATGGTGAGTAAGTTCAGCTCTGTGTTAGAAAAGTCTTTTGAAATGCAGGCACACACACACACACACAACTGTAAAAACGTTTTTAATAAGGAACTAATAGCATTTGTAATTGAACATTCAAATTCACCTTAGCAATTTTTCCTCTCTCACTTCACATATAACTCTCCTGTGTATTCTAAACCACATTTGCTAGAACGAAATGCTAATGTGTCTTTATGCCACCTGTCTTGGAAATGTTGATTATACATGCTTTGCTGTCTCTGTTTCTTTTGACCAGAAACTTCTGTTGTGCTTCAATAAAGCGTCTTTCTTTCCTCCCTGGTCGCACAATTCCAGCAAGAGCCAAGTACATGGGATTCTCTTTCAAGTTAAAATCCCTCTGAACAGAAGGCTTTTACTGCTGTGGTTGAGTTAAATTATGAGAGGCAGAGATGACTCTTAATCATAGCTCTTTAATTTGGGAACCAGTGAGCACTTTCCCCTTATCATTTAATGGGATTGAACTTCTGATCAGAAAGTTTTAGTGCTGCGTGAGACAACTGTTCCTTTGCAGTGTGAAAGGGTTGTGATAAGCAGTGCTATGCTGACCAACTGCCCGAGAAGCAATGGAATCTATTTACTAGAGAGATGGCTTAGCTTATTGATGGGCCACAACACTGCAATTCCCATGAACTATGACTGGACAGCTCTATAAGTATTGAAGATAAGATCTGAAATCAGAGGGCAAAAACTAGATGGAAAGCAGAATTGCTATTCAGCTAGTCCACACGGACACCTTACAGTATTGGAAGGACCTTTAAGGGCATTTGATAATTGTTTTAATAAATCTGGCAATGGAAAATCTTCTGTTAGTGTTGATCCTTGGATTGGATGAGGCTTAGTGTCGCCGTGGCTTTCTTGGAAGCCGTGGCATTATGTAATCCTGAAGTCCAATTCACCGATGACATAACTAAATGAAGCATGAGAATAATGCATTACAGGAAAGGCGAGGAGTAGGTGGGTCATTAAGGAATTCCAGGCAAAGGGAGTTCCTATACAGCAGAACTTTTTTTTGACATAAATTCTGACAAGGCATGTGGAGGACAAATTACAATTGTTTAACAACATTTACTGAGAAGCTACTATGTCCATGTTTGTTGTTAGGTGCCTTTGAGACAGTTCTGACTCATAGCAGCAAACGATGTACAACAGAATGGAGCGCTGCCTGGTCCCGTGCCATCCTCACAGTTCTTAGGTTTGAATTCACTGTTGCAGCCGCTGTTAATCGGTTTTATCAAGGGCCTTCCTCTTGTTGGTTGCCCCACTACCTTACCAAGCACGATGTCCAAAGCAAATGAGGCGAGCATGCTGGTTGTACCTCATCCAAGACAGATTTGTTTGGTCTGTGGTCGTCTATGGTACTTGTAGATTATTATTTTCATATCTTACATTGTCCTCTGTCACCCCTCACCTACTTTTCTGTTGTTCGTCCTCCTGAGAGGGGGTTATAGGTTGATCCTTGTGATCGAGTCCCCTTTTCTCCCCCTCCCCTCCATTAATCCTCCTGGTATTCTATTCTCATTGTTGGCCCTGGGAGTGGGGAGGAGGGCTTGTTCTGGATTCCCTGTGTTGCAGGCTCTTGTCTGTAGCAGTGTGCATGTTCTGGTCTAATCCAATTTGTAAGGTAAAATTGAGGTCATGATAGTGAGGAGAAGGAAGCACCAAAGAGCTAGAGGAAAGTTGTGTGTTTCATCGGTGCTACACTGCACCCTGACTGGCTCATCTCTTCCTTGTGACCCCTAGGTAGGGGGATGTCCAATTGTCTAGAGATGGGCATTGGGTCCATGACCCCATGACCTTCCCCCCATTCACCTTGGGTATGATTTTGTTCTGGGTCTTAGATGCCTGGTACCGGATCCTATCCACACCTCATGATCACACAGGCTGGTGTGCTTCTTCCATGTGGGCTTTGTTGCTTCTGAGCTAGATGGCCGCTTGTTTA
>NW_022103915.1:24337084-24341891 GCF_000313985.2 Echinops telfairi
TGCTGTGGTTTAGTGAGGGACGTCATGTCTCATGGTGGGGCTGGCCCTATGGTCCGCTCTGTGCGTTGTCTTCTCTAATCAGGAATATTGTCCCCGTGGTTTGGTGGGCCAGGATGTCCTCCCCTCTTTCTCAATCCCTTTTCATTTCTCCCGTGTGCTCTAATCAGCCCCAGTGCTGCCCTCTGAAGTGCATTCTTCTGAGGGCGGACAGTGTCCACATAGTTGGGATTGGGCCCGGCCCCGCAGACCTCTCTATTGGTTCCCTGGTACACGCCAGTATGTTGTATTCAGATCTTGGCACATTGGATTGAAGCCTGGTCTCTCTCTCCCTCTGCTATGTATAATTTGAGCTCTCAGAGAAACAGGGGTGTGAATGCATCACTGGCAAAAGCCTGTGGTAGAGCTCGTCCTCGGGTCCCAGCATCTGGCTAAGCTCTGCCTGACCTTCAGATTTTGGACTGAGAAGCACCCACCAGCATGCCAGACATTTCTTCAAACTTTTCGAGAGTTTCTGTCTGACACTGAAGCAATTTCACAAAGTCCAGAAATGTAGTGGACTATATTCAAGGGGAAAACAGGGTGTGGAGGAACAAATTAGTATCTTGGAAGAGTTGGATTTCTTCAGTTTCCAGCTCACTGGAACTAGTTTGGTATTAATTCCTCTAGGTCAGCAGTTCTCAACCTGTGGGTCGTGACTCTTTTGGGGATCAAATGACCCTTTCCCAGAGGTTGCCCAACTCATAACAGTAGCAAAATGACAAAATGAAGTTGCAACGAAAATAATTTTATGGTTGGGGGGTCACCACAACATGAGAAACTGAGTCTTAGTAAATGTGTGAATGCATAAGTATTGGTTTTATTTGATCAAAGATAGAAATTTATTTGGGGTTTTTCTAAGTTTTACCTAAGAACTTAATTAGTTACAGAGAAAAATTTAGAACTTGAGTCTTCAAATTCTGCATGATTGTAAGAGGGTGTCCAGTTGCCTATCGATGGGCTTTGAGTCTCCACTCTGCACTCACCCACATTTACAATATGATTTTTTTGTTCTTTGATGCTTGATACCTGATCCCTTCAACAGCTTGTGGTCACACAGGCTGGTGTGCTTCTATATACACATTTCCTCTCAAAATTCTTTTTGAATTTGTCAATGGAAGCATACTAGTTAAAACAGTAACATTATTGGTTCTTATTTTGCTAACTGGACTATCTATGATTTTTTTAATTGAAACTTTCTGTTTTTTAACTTTGAGTTATTCCTTTTGGCTTTAGTACAGCAGTTCTCAATCTGTGGGTTGCAACCCCTTTAGGGGTCAAATGACCCTTTCACAGGGGTTTCCCGGTTTATAACAGTAGTAAAATGACAGTGATGAAGTAGCAACAAAAATAATTTTATGATGGGGGGGTCACTACAACATGAGGAATATATTAAAGGCAAGTGTATTAAACATTAGGAAGGTTGAGCACTACTGCTTTAGTATATTATGGCCAATCTCTGTAGAGGATTATTATATATTAGAATATCCTTTTGATAGCTTTATTGGTGCTTTAGTTATCTCGTGTTACTATAACAGAAATACTGCAAGTGGATGGCTGTAATAAACAAACATTTATTGTCTCAGAGTTCCCAAAGTTATAATTCTAACTTCAGGGCACCACCTCTAAAGGAAGACTTTCTTTTTCTTTTAGCTCTGGGGAAAGATTCTTGTTTGCTCTCGTTGTTGTGGCTGGGCAGTCCTTGGAGACCTCCTGAATCTGCCATCGATTATTGCCTACTCTAGAAGGTTCTTCACACCGGACCCCGAGTCCAAAGCTATTCCCTGCTCCTAGCTGTTCTTTCTTGGTGGTAGTCAGGTGCCTCAGTCTCTGCTTGCTTTTTAATAACTTTTATACTTTGGAAGAAATTGACTCAAGATACAACCTACTCCTGAAGATTGTATTTTGCTTCATTTACATTAACTGCCTGGATCCTTATATTGCCTCAAGAACATCATGGAGGTTAGGATGTGCAACACAGCACAATTGCATCAGCTGACAAAATGGAGGATGGTGGCATAATATTGATAAATTATGACCCAGCACAGTCGACATTTTTTTTGAGATGCCACTATTAAATCTATAACTGTGTTAGTCTGGGTTTGACTAGAGAAACAAATTCATAGACACTCATGTGTGTAATATAGATCTTTATATCAAAGTGTAATTGTATATTTAGAAAACATCTATCCCAGTCCAGATCAAGGCCATAAAGTTAATATTAGCCCATATGTCCGATACCAGTCTTTAAATTCCTCTTCAGACTTCCGTACCACATGCAATGACACTGAATGCAAGAAGATCACAGGCCATTGGGTGGAAAATCTTGTGGCTCCAGTGTCAGTGGAAGCAACTTATCTCATTGCTGGCATGAGTGACCCCGTGTCTCCTCCAGCTCCAGGGTTCTGGCTCCATCAGGGTTGTTCCATGTGTCTTGTCAACAGGAATGTCTCATAGGGAGTGTCCCTGTGTCCCATCTCCAGCAAGCTCTTTAGCTCTGTAGCACCTCCAACTGAGGTCCTTAAGCTGTGACCTGATTGACAGGCTAAACTCCACCCCTTCACTCTTAAGTCTCAAGTTGACACCAGATTATGTAACTACCACAATAACAACTGGGTATTTATGAATATTCCACTGTGTTTTTAAGTGTCAAGTATAAAGTTAAAAAATAAAACCAAAAATCTGTTGCATGTTTAAAAACGTTCTCTATGTATTTTGGTTTGTTTGGTAATACATATTGATGAGGTCAAATAAATGAGCCATTATGCAAAATTATTGTGTGAGTGGTTATTAGGAAATTATTTTCCCAGAATTAATAGCCTTATCAGCTATCTTTATTTGGAATTATTAAAGTTATACTATATTCCTAGTAGCTTCTCCAAAATACTTAATGGAGGTGCATGGTCTTTATCTGCCAAATAGTGCTTCTCATGTTATTAGCTAATTAAATTTCCATTTAATCTTTATTTTGTTGGATTGATAATATATTCCATATACTTATTCAATTTAAAGAATGTATCCAACTACACCAGACTTTAAATTTTAATGGGAATAAACCAAAGCTGTTACTGATATCATGGAGTCCTGGTGGTCTAGTGGATTACAGGTTTAACTGCGAACCACAAGGTCAGCAATTTCGAAACCAGCAACTGCGCAGGACAGAAAAATGAAGCTTTCTTGAATTAAATAAAAATCAATGCTCATGGAAGCAGCTGTCAAGAAATGAAATGACACACTGCGTGGAGTAAATCTGCTGCACAAGAGCTCCTTGAAGTGCTGCAAAGCAGGCAGGCTACTGTGAGGCCGAAGGTGCACCTGACCCGACCAAGCCCATGGTATTTCCCATTGCCTCATTCCCTCCCATGCATGTGGAAGTTGGACATTGAATAAGGAAGTCTGAAGATGAATCCATGCATTTGATTTGTGCTAGGGAAGAATATAGAAAGTACCATGGACTACCAAAGGAAACGAACAAATCAGTCTTAAAAGTATAGCCAGAAGGAGAATAGATGAAGTAGCTTCAAAGAGTTTGTGGAAAGGCTCACTATCTTTTAATTCCATGTTTCCATGACCTTTTTGAAGCCCCTTATATTTTCTATCAATGATGTTATGCACCCAGCATTGAAGACCATCTCTGGTGCAAACTAACTGGATTAAGTCCTGTGATCTTATTTAATAGTGATTTTCTCCTCGAACAGGTGGTCTGGGTATTAATAGGCATTTAACTAGCTCTTATTCCTTCTACTCTTTGCTCAGAAGCCCTCGTGTGTATACTGTGATCACCTGTGAACCTCTTACCAGTTATCAATCCACGCTTGCTATGTCGCTATTTTAAAATGCATTCTTCAGGTTTATCTATTTCAAATATCATCCTGGTTTTCACAACTATTTCATTTTATTTTCTGTTAAAAGATACTAATTGCTTGTAACTAACAAGTGGGCATTAGTATTTTAATAAATAGCTATTTGTGACACTTAAATAACACCTGAGCTCAGGCCACTGTGAACAACTCTAGCTGATCCCCTTTGGCAAATAGCGTTTAAAGCATTTTGAAATGTATATTTCATTGTTACTACACTGCGCTCCGATTTGTTCCTCACCTCCCCGCAGCCCTTCTGCAAGGGGATGTCCAATTTCCCCTGGATGGGCCCTGGGTCCCCACTCTGCACTCCCCCTCATTCACAATGTTATGATTTTCTTTTTTTGTCTTTGATGCCTGATACCTGACCCTTTCACTGCTTTGTCATCTTACAGGCTGGTGTGCTTCTTTCATGTGGGCTTTGTTGTTTCTCAGTTAGATGGTCCCTTGTTTATCTTCCAGCATGTGGGACCCTAGATTCTGTGTAATTTGACAGCTTGGCACCATCAGCTTTCTTCACCGCATTTGCTTATGTACCTGCTTTGTCTTCAGCATTCGTGTGGGGTAGGCTGGTGTGCTTCTTCCTTGTGGGTTTTGTTATTTCTTAGCTAGATGGCCATCTGTTTGTCTTCAACTCTGTAAGACCCCAGATGCTATATCATGCTGTATCTGCTTTCTTCCCCACTTTTGCTAATGCACCCCCTATGTCCTCAGCAATTGAGTAGGGGTAGGCTGATGTGCTTAATGCAAGAACATTTATTTTTTTAAAGAGTGGGTTTTTAAAAAAATCATTTTATTAGGGGCTCATACAACTCTTATCACAATCCATACATACATCAATTGTGTAAAACACATTTGTACATTCATTGCCCTCATCATTCTCAAGACATTTCCTCCCCACTTAAGCCCCC
>NW_022103915.1:24342867-24422595 GCF_000313985.2 Echinops telfairi
ATCATAGAATGCCAATTTAATAGAAGAAAGTATTCTTGCATTGAGGGAGTACTTGAGTGGAGGCCCAATGTCCTTCAATGCAAGAACATTTTGTTCTAATAACCTGGCATTCTGTGATGCTCACCTTCCCAGCATGATCGCTGAAGACAAAATGGGTGCATGAGCAAATGTGGCAAAGAAAGTGGATGGTGCCTGGATATTAAAAGATATAGTGTCTGGGAGTCTTAAAGGCTTAAAGGTCAACAAACAGCCATCTAGTGGGAAGCAGCAGAGCCCACATGGAAGAAACAGCCAGCCTGTGTGATCATGAGGTAACGACCGGATCAGTTATCAGGCATCAGAAGACCCAAAACAAACCATCATATCGATGTAAATGATGGGGGTCAGAATGGAGACCCAAAGTCCATCTGTAGACAATTGGACATCCCCTCACAGAAGGGTCACAACGAAGGGATGAGCCAGCTAGGTGCAGTATTGCACCGACGAAACATACAACATTCCTCTAGTTCTTTAATGCTTCCTCTCCTCCACTGCCCCGTCCCCAGCTCTATCTTACCAATCTGGCTAGACCAGAGCATGTACACTGGTATAGATAAGAGTCCTTTACACATGGAAGCCAGGACAGATAAACCCCTCAGAAACAATCATGGGAGTAGTGATACCATGAGGGTAGTGGGAAGGTGAGGGGACTAAGGGGTAACTTTTGCAATGATTAACAGAAACATGGGTGAAGGGAATAGCAGACTGTGAATGATATGAAAATAATAATTTATAATTTATCAAGGGTTCATGACGTTGAGGGGGGAGGGAGGGAGGGAAAAATGAACCTGATATCAAAGGCTCCAGTAGACATAAAATGTTTTGAGAAAACATATGTAACAATGTGCTTGACACGCGTTGAGGATCCAAATGTGCCATGTTTAAATGCTCATTCATTTTTTGAGGTGTCTTTGAAGTGTCTTTGTGGCTGGGTGACCGTATATATAACATAACAAAAGGCCACCTGGTCTTCTATCAGCCTCCCAATAACCAGCATGTTGAGTCCATCATTGTGGTTGTTTTGACCATCCATCTTACCGAGGGTGTTCCTCATCCTAGTGCGCTCTCGATTCCATCAAATGTGGTGTCATCACCTGGCAATTGATGTCTCCTCTTGATGTATTCAGAGCAAATCAGACAGTGCTCTGTTCATTTTTAAAAGTAGGTCATCAGGTCTTTCTTTTTAGGCTTAAGCTCCACTGAAACTTGCATACCGTGGTCCCCCTGCTGATATTTGAAATTCAGGTGGCATAATAGTAACATAAGCCACCACAGTATGACAAATTCATGGGGGATGTTTCTTAGTAGAACGGCACTGGAAACTTAAAAAAAAAAATCACATAGTATTCTCTCATAACAATTTTATTACTAAACACAAAGTTCTACCTTTTTAAAATAATGCCATTTCATTTTTCATGTTACTGGATATGTAGACTATTATACAATGGCAGGAACCCTGGTGGTATAATGGTTACTGGTTGGACTGTCAATCACCAGGTCAGCAGTTAACAGGCTCCTGCCCACTGTCAGGGAGAAAGATGGTGTTTACTACTCTGGCATAAACCCGGACAGAAACCCACAGGGGCAGTTCTCGTCTGTCCTTAGAGGGTTGCTGTGAGCTGGTATCAACTCAACGGAAGTGAGTTGTCAGTCTTACAGTACAAAGAGCTCTCTGTTACACAGGTGTGCATGCACATCCCCAAACCAAACCTTTTTCCTTACACTCAATTCTGACTCATCTTCTGTGACTATCAGTCTTTGCTGGGGTAGACAACTGAGTCTTTCTTTTGCAAGTGGCTCATGGGTTTGAACTGCTGAGTCCCTGGTGAACTTTGCAATTAAGAATACTATCAACTTCTATTTGAGTTGAATAAAATCTTGAGGCTTTAGTATATACTTTTTTAATATACAAGGATAAAGATGTATATGTTTGAGGTACCATATGAATAGCAAAATAATCTGGTTGAAAATAGGGGGCTTCAAAAAGCCCCTTATTTTCCAAAGGTGGGTGGAAAAATGAAGTTCAAAGTTAATGAATTTTTTCTTTTAGATTTTTTTGGAGCCCCTTCATATGACATAAGGAGTAATGTTTTAGAACTAGTTTCAAATTGACCTATATGTCAATGCAGTAGTCAAATTACTAAGAATAATTTTGATGTCATGATGCATCAGATACATTCTCATTTTAAAGATCCTCAGAACAGAGAAGAATGCAGAATTGGGCCTTTTGTAAAGAAACTCTTTTACACTAATGCCTTTCCAAAGATGATAGCATTTAACCAAGGTGCTGTCAGAATCCTGAAAAGCATGGCTTGATAACTGTTCTAACTTTGATTTATTGGTATATAAATGCAATATTTATTGCTGTATTTTGTTGTCCCTAAATTTGCTAGTTTTTGTGTATGTTTGCTTAGGCTACAATGACATCGGTTCATTTTCTACTCAGGGTTTGGAATGCTGCTGTTTTTTTGTTTGCTTTTTCACCATTTAATTAGTTATCCATTTTCCTGTTTAGACGAAGCTCCAGTGGCTCTGTGAGGAACTGAGAGAGAGGGAGAGCCGGGAGACAAGCCTGCGGCACCAGCTGATGCTGTGCAGACAGCAGCTCAAGGACCTGACGGACAGTAAGGAGTCTGAGCTCCAGTACCTCTTTGATCAGATAGAAAGGCAGGAGCAACTTCTCGAAGAAATACATCAGGAGAAGCGAGGTGTGTGCTGCTCCCCTTACTCTTCTTTCTGTGTTCATACTCGTTGAATCTTAGAGTTGGAAAAACAAACAAACAAAAACTAAAGGTATCCTCTGTCTGGTTCTGCTCTCTCCCATTTCGACTGTTTGGAAACCAGTGTTCTTTTCTTCTCCGTTGTCTCTTATCTTTCTGTCTGCATTTTGTGATCAAGAAAATGGTTTTGCCTGACAGGTCTTCATTACTGTGCAATTATTTGGAGTTCTTCCTTCAACTACTGTGTCCCTCTGGTGTATAGCCAGCTACTGGCTGTTTGCTGTTCTCATGTGTTTCTTTGGTAAGAGCTATTTGTTTTTCGTTAATGCAATGCCAGAATTAATAACTTACTACAGTCATATAGCCATTAATTTATGCAGCAAATATTTACTTTATTTCTGTTGTGTCAGGCACTATTCTAGATGTTGGAGATGCAACAGCGAATCAAACAGAAAAAAATATTCCTTCCTTGGTTTATTTCATGTATTAGGGGAGGGGAACAGGTAGAGAAAAGAAATGTAATAATAGGTACAGTATATAATGTATGAGAATGCTTTAAGCTCAGTGGTAAAGACAATTGAGTAAAAGAAGAGGAACATGGGAGGGGGGGGACAGAGATTCATATATTCAGTATGGAGGTAATACCTAAATTGAAAAGTTTGGCAAGATTTTGGAAAATTAATGTTAAGTAATATCAGAAGTACATTATGACTGGAAGAAGAAAAAAAGCATATGTATATGTTCTATTAACTTTAGAACATTGCTTTATTGGTGAACTTTATGAATGTAAGAACCAAAGAAAGGTATCATAGCATTTTGTTTAAAAACAAAGAAACAAACCAAAACCGTTACATGTGAGAATCCTTTAAAAAAAATAAGTGGTGTGTTTTTCATTTTAGTAATCATGATTATTCTCCCCTAAAATTAGAAGTCTCAAAAAACTAAATGAAAAATTAGAATGGAAAGATAATGGAGTTCTTTCTCAAACTTTTTGAATCCTCCTTGTATACTACTTGGATATTATTTAATACTGTCCTACAGCAAATATCAACCTTTTTAGTGACAGGACCACCTTAATTATTAAATGTTTCCATGGACCAAGACTAATTTCAGTTTATTAATATGTAACATATTACCATTTAAAACTGAGATTTTATTTTTTTATACCGTATACTTTTCAAGTAACAGTTATGTATCCATGTTTACATGTCAACATAAAAGTGTTTTAATGAAAATTAACAAGCTTTCAAAACAAGGGTGGTATTGTTTTCGATTCAAAATATGTATTTTATATTTTTGGCTTTAAAGAAGCCAGCTTTTGTCCCAGTTAATGCTTCTGTAGTACTGATGTCCTGTAACTTCTAGAAAAAAATGTAAATGAATGAGTGAAGGCCAAAAAACGGCACACAATATCTTAGTTAGAGGGATTTTGGCGGATCTCATGCAGCACTCGCTGTTTTAGTGCTATTGAAAAATGGTAAATGGTGGCTACTCTTGTATTATTATTATTTTTAAATCACCTCTCAGTGCTTCCTCTTGGCTAGGTTACGATTTGATTGACCAGACACCACTAGGAACTCTACCTCCTCCTCACCATCACTTTTGGATCTCTTGTTGTTCCTCTGCCCTTGGCATTATGGGCTTACCACTCCCTTTCCCAACCTCCTCCTCTGCTGTTATGCCCTCCTCTTGCTTATCATGCTTATCTTCTATAGATAGACTTAACAAACAAAACACCAACTCCTCCCCACCGCCAAAAAAAAATCACATAAAACCACTACCACCACCAAAAAACCCTATAAATAGTTCCCGGTCTATTTGCTGCCCTTCATGAATAACCCCTAATGACGTCTGGTGGGGTGCCAAGTACTGCCACCTGAATCAGACATCTATTTCGGGAATCCTCAGGGACTTGATGAATTTGCTCCCATTGCTGATCTGTTACGCTCCCTTCTTGACCCGCTCCAATGTGGACAGGTCAGACCAGACTCACTCTGCACAGGGTCTAGTCTTGTCCTCTGTAGCAATGTGACCTAGTGAGGGACATCGTGTCTCTAGCTGGGGTCAGCCCTGTGCTCCTCCCTGTGCAGGAGCTGCCCCAAGCAGGGACGTCGTGCTACAGGCTTGGTGAGCTGGCATGAGGTCTAGTGTCCCTCATACATTTTTCTTAATGACAGTGCAAGAACATCTAGCTATACAATCAATAAAATCCTGTTATAGACATATCTCTAACAGTAAATTGTAATCTGGTTTTATTTATTACCCTGTAAATAATTTCTTTGCATAATAAATTAATACTTTAGTGTATTATAAATACATAAACTTATCAGTGGGTAGTAATAAAATAATAACAGATATTTGTCACTTAGATATTTATATTCAAATGCCCAGATTTTTCATGAAACTTTGGGAGATAAGCCTGTTTATAATGTCTATTTATGATAGCATTGTGTTCTCTTCTGGTAGGATTTGTTTAAAGTTATTATTATGTTTTGAAGACAGTAGAACTCACCAATGAAGTCATGTAAGCTCATTGTATTCTTTGTGCAAAAAATTTATTATTTTAATTTTAATAAATCACTTTATTGGGGGTCTTACAGCTCTTAGAACAATCCATACATCAATTATAACAAGCAAATTTGTGCATATGTGACCATCATCATTTCCAGAACCAAAATTTTAATTTCTGACTCCAATTGTTTAATGGTTATAGGGCTATACAGAATTTCTGTTTCTTCTTGAGTCAGTTTTTTAATTTCTATATTTCAAGAAATTTGTCCATTATGTTTAAACTAATTAATTAATTAGCATACTTAAAAATCATTTTATTGGAGGCTCATACAACTCATCACAATCCATACATGCATCAGTTGTGCAAAGCACATTTGTAATTAGCATACTTTAAAATAATATTCATCGTTTAAATGATTATAATGCCTAGTGGATATACTGAAAGGTTGATCCAAGGGAGAAAGGCGTGACAGTCTGCTTCCATGAAGATTTATGGCCTTGGAAGCCCTATGGAGAAGCTGCACTGTACCCTATAGAGTTGCAGTGAGTCCGAATTCATTGAACAGCAGTGGGTTCAGGATCATGATGTCAAACATTGTTAGGTGCTCTTAAGTTGGTTCCAACTCATAGCAATCTTGTGTAAGACAGAGTGAAACCTTGCCTGGTCCTCTGCCACCTACAATAAGGCCTCTTTGTGTGTTTCTGACATGGGTATTTTACCTTTAACATATGTATCATTCGTTCTTTTTCTGGCTTCTTATGATGGATGGTTAATTTTAATATCATTCTTTTCTAATATAGACCTTTAACGTAATAAATGCCCTTCTTAGAAACACTTTCAGGACCTCTCACAAATTTTACTATGTTGTGATCTCATTCCCGTTCTTTGAATCAGAATATTATTTCTCTTGTGTTTTCTTCTTTAACCAATGGAGTTTTAAAAATTCCATTTTATATTTACGCTGCTTAATCCCCACTTATCTATCAGTTTTATTGCCTTCTAGTTTAATGCCCTTATGATCATAGAATATAACTTAGATGATTATGAAATTTATTGGGATTTGTTTTATGATACTATAATATGATTTAATTTGGTGAAATTTTCACATTCACTTGAAAACTATATATGTTTTGCATTTTTGTAGTGTTTTATAAATACTACAATCACAAATTATTTAATACTGTTCAATATCTCTACTGATTATTTTGCCTCCTTAATTGTTCTCAGTAGGAATTGACTTGGTGACTTTGGATTTACAGCAATTACTGCGAGTTGTTAAAATATCCAACTGCCACTGTGTTTTGTGTTTTATCATTGTTTCTTGTGTTTTGAGCACCTTGAGACGGAATTGATGCAGTTGTTACTATTCTTGTCAGGTGCCATGGAATTGCTGCCAACCCATCTTGAGCCTGTGTCTGTCAGAATGAAACGCGGTGTGCTCCTTCACCATCCTCACACATCTTGTTGTGTTTGAGCTCATTACTTCAGCCACTGTGTTAATCCATCATGTTGCAGGTGCTCCTCTTTTTCACTTCCCCTCTACTTTACCAAGCATCATGTCCTTTCCAGGGTCTTGTCTCTCTTATGTGTCTCCCATAATATGTAGTAACAAAATTAAGAATCAATTATATGATACTCCCCGTGAAAGGAAAAGGGGGACTTACAAGGATGTGGCTAAAAAATATTTAAAAAGCATCAGATACAAAAGATTGTATGGAGGGCTTAGCAAAAGGTTAGCTGGAGTAGATTATGGAGGGATAGAACCAATTGGAGGGCTTACGGCCTAGAAGGTCACGCCATTGTGAAAAACGGGACCGTCTCAGAGCAGGGTGCTCCTTTGATGCAAGAAAGAATGCCCTCGCTGCTCTTTACATATTTCTTAAAATCATAAGCGGCAAACATAGTGTTGTGAAGCCTCAAACTTTTGTAATGGAGGAATTTTATCCAGGGGCTTTATAAAGTTGGTGGGATTTTTTTTCACAAACTTTTTTGAAGCCCCTTTGTGTAGTAATCCCATGCCTTATATGTGTAAGATGTAGTTGGTTTGAAAAATTCAGAAGTGCGAAGGGTATCTGCTACCAAGGAAATGCTTTTATGGTTGGGAGCTTTACTAGAAGGAGATAAGGGTTATTATTTTCAGTTTTGTTGCCTCGGATTCATGAGAACCCCATGTACAACCACCATGATCATACCATGCTAAACCTATTCTTTCAGCCACTATGTCTTTTGAGTGTCTGCTAGTCTAAAGACAATAGACTGTGATCACATGGTTTTGTTGATTGGAAGTAGCCAGCCAAGCCTCCCTGGCAGTCTGGTTTAGTATGGAAGATTTCCTGAAACAGGTGGACCATGGGTGATCCTGCTTCGATTTGAAAGACCACTGGCTCAGCGTCTACCATTTTAGCAACATGAAAGCCTCCATAGTACTACAAGCTGACAGGTGATTGGTGATATTAGCAGGTAGGATGAAGTAAGGCTTTCTTATAAGAACCCTTGAGGACATGTCTAAAGTGTATGAAACAGGACATCATGTTTGGTGAAGGAGTGGGCCCGTGAAAAATAAGAAACCCTTTTAACAAAGGGCAGTTAGACAGCATCTACAACAATTAATCAGGGCTCATTTAAACGAGGGTCATGAGGATGCTGCAGGACTGGGCAGTGTTTCATTCTATTGTACTGGGAGTTCCTGCGCATCAGAACCAAGTTGATGGTGCTGACGAACAAGCCTACATCGAAGGATTCATGAAGGCAGTAGTATTTTGCAAGGCTATTCGGTGTGACATCTCTAGTACCTAAGAAATAGCTGGCATGCATGTGTTGTTTTTATTGCGAGTCACCAACGAGTGGACTCCAACTGATAGTACGATGCAGAAAACATTGCCAGATGCTGAGCTGTTTTCATGATTTGGCGCTTGTTTGAGTTGATTGTTGAAGCTATTACATAGTGCCTTTTCACCCAAGGGCCTCATCTTTTTGCACAATATCGGACTCTGTTCTCTTGCCATTCATAAGGTTTTCATCGACTATGCATTAAACAGCAATAGAGGGCCATAGCTGACTGCTTCTGGCTTCCCCACAGTTAGTGGCCCATCCTTCTTTCTCAACCTCTCAGTCATGTGGTAGCCAAGTCCCCAGCCAAGGGATCTCTTGCTTTGCCTCCATGGGCCACGAAGCCACCCACCTGTCACTGTGACCCAAGTTCCATAGTCTTGGACCAGATTAGGAGAAGATCCACCATAGTTGTGGCGCCAGAGTTTGTGATGTGTCTGGTCTTGGCGGCCTCAGCCACTTTTTCCTAGGTTCATGGGGGTTTTTCTTTTCTCTGTTGTTCCTTCAAAAATAGTCCACCCCTTTAATCTGGGGGGTGGCAACAAAACTGAACAAGCCCCTCTACCGTTGCCACACATGCCCCATCTGGATCGCCAACTCAATCATTTGGTAGGAGTTACAGATACAAAGTAAAGAGCCATATTAAGAAATTTTACTCTACCACAGGCTAATGTTCAGAATTGGACTTCCCAGGGCTTTAATGATGGTCTTACTCTGTAAGCTCTCCTGGAACCAACCCCTGGTGGTATTTAGAATACAAGTGGTATAGCTTACAACCTCATAACAACATGCATGCTACCACAGTGTGACAAAATAATGATTGGTAGCACTAGACAGATCCAATATTTGCTGAAGTAAATGAATGAGGCACTGAATGGAAAACATTTAAAGGATGGTTATAGAAAATCTATATATAGTATTAATGTCTAGCAGGAGAAGTGAACAGTTTTTTAAAAAAGCATAACCTCCCAATATTTTGAAAAGACTTGCAAGATTTTTGAAAGACAAAGATGATGTCCTTTGGATATTTTTGGCCCAAACTTTTTGCCTCTGTGTTTGAAATTTGCGTGAATACATATGAATTCTGCATAACCGAAAGACAGATCAGCAAATATTTGGCAGTAGTTAAGTAATTTTATTGGAATGATTTACATTCTGCTTCAGACACACTGGGATTAAGTAACTATATTTGTCTTACCTAATATTTCAGTTATGTATTGTGTTTTTTAGTCTCAGTATTTAAACCATTTACAATTTTATTCATTTCACAGTAATATCCTCCTAGAGTTTTCTGATTCATTTAGGGACAGCATAACATTTTTAACAGTTATTCCACCCTCATTTTAAACTATGAGTTGTGTTAGCTCTCTAGAATAACGTGAAAAAATTTCAAGATACTCAAACACCAAAAAAGGAAACCTAAAAAGTATTAAAAAAATGTGGAAATCAGCAGTCATTTCAGCCTAAAGTTTATCCATAAGGGTAGAATGATTTTACATTTTAGAATATTATTTCCCATTTCATAAGTGGTTATGCAAAACTTGGAACATGTGCCAGTAGAAGGATCCAGAAATGCAAGTGGTTGAGCAGCAGGTGAAAGGCAGGTTATTGGGTATCGGAAGATCCCAGAGGATCCGAGCTTGAATGCAATCAAGGGTGAGTTAGTTAATTGTGCCAGCCTGGCCGATAATCACATGTGGGGCTAATTGAAAGGCGGAGGGATAAATGGGTGGTGAGCCTCACCTTTCTAGTTCTCGGGTCTCTTGTTTTGTGGTGGTTGCACCGGTTGCAGCTGCCTTAGCAGTTCCCTGCTTCAGCTTGCAAGATTGACTTCCTACAAGACATCCCCAAGAAGAAGCCACATGGACCTATCCCGATGCAGCCCTGGGTGCTGGAGCAGCCATGTGGAGACCCCTGCCAGTGCTGAGATGCTTACACGTTCACTGACTCAGCTTTCCTCCTGCAGTCGGCATTATTGCCTCTGTTTTGTGAGGTGAAGGACTTTGTGGACTGGTGTTGGGTATGGGTTAATGTTGGACTTGTGGGCTTGGGCAGCATTGGGTTGGGATGTTTTCGTGATGCACATTTTCTTTGCATAAAACTCTCTCTTATACGTGAGTTGCCGTGGATTTGTTTCTCCAAAGTACCCAGACTAATACAAAGGGGAAGGTGGAGAGATGAAGCTTATGAAGAACAAGGGCAAAAAAGGTAGTTACTTCTTCTGTGATCCGTTTAGGCGAAACTCTGTGTATGCTCCTGCTTTGGGGAATTTTGTTTATGATACTTAGGAAACTCCTCACGTCATTTCAAACAGGTTCTCAGTCTTTTGAGAGAGTGGTATTAGTAGGGGCCTTGGGGTTTTCGGCCAGATTGTAGACTCATTTTCATGACGATGTTCTTTGCAAGCTGCCTCCAAAGGATAATATTTGTCGTGTGATAGGTAGGTGAGGCCGTGTCAGCATAGTGATGATCCTAGTGTTCTACAGACTCATGATTCCAGCCTTACAAAGGCTCCAAAGATGACTATTTTTGCTATAATCGGCCTCTTTAATGTTCTTTCATTCAAAGAGATATGACTCAATTTTTTTCAGTGTTTTTAAATTGCTGTTCTGTGCTAGGCAGTGACTAAAAAAAAATGCACTGCCTTTCCAGAGGTTCACGCCCACCTTGTTTGTATCTACCCATCGTGAGCTCACTTGTCTTCCCTTTGATTTCATCGTTCCTAGTGCTCTAAGAAACCCCTTTAGCGCTGCTGTCTCTTTTTCAGCCCTCCTCTTTCCTCTTTAGAATCTGACTGAGTAGAGGATTATTTTTTTGAATTCATCTCTTGGATAGAATCAAGGAAGTGATTTGAGCAGTAAAGGCATCTTCTCTTACCCTGTCGGTATTAAACACGCAACTCCATAACTTGTTTTATTTGTACCAAAAATTTACTTTCCGGTTTATTTTTCTCATCATTGACCCAGTTACTTCCTTAATCCTCATGTTATTTCAAACAGGTTTCAGGTTTGTTGAATAACTAAGAACCAGACTTGTTTTCTTTCAGGCAGTAGTAGTCATTGTCCTTCAGTTCAATAACAAAGGGAACCCTTGCCTTTTTTTTTGGTATTGCATTTGAATCATAATATTTGAACATGATGAAGTAATTCAAAGGATAATTTCTTAAGTGTAATATAATTTGTTTGGGTCCTGGTTAATTTTTTCAGAATTAAAGGGATTTATTAGAGAAGTGAACAAGTTACCCCAAGTCAGAATCGCTAAGTATTAAGGATATAGTCATTGGTCCACAGTAGCACCCCTCCTTAGCCAGTGGTCAGTCCTCAGCCTCTCAGCCAGGGGTCCCTTCTGCTTCTGGGGGCCAGGAAGCACTTGTTGCTCTGCTTCACAGACCCGTAGTCTCGGTCCTTGTCCTCTGTTCTGTCTCTTGGTTTCCTTGTCAGCCTCTGGTCTCTGCCTGCCTCCTTTGCTCTGTACTGTGGTCTTTGTGCCCCTGGTGCCTCTGAGCTCTGCCCCCACCGCTTCACATAGAGATCTGGAAGGTATTATTCTTCCAGTAGTTCTGAGCTTCTCTTCTGAAATGACTCACTCTTTTTTTTTTTTTTTTTAACATTTTATTAGGGGCTCATACAACTGTTATCCCAATCCATACACACATCAATTGTGTAAAGCGCATTTGTACATCGTTTCTCAAAACATTTTCTCTCCATTTAAACCCCCAACATTAGGTCCTCATTTTTCCCCTCCCTCCCCCCTCCCCCCTCCCGCATGAGTCCTTGATAGTTTATAAATGGGTATTTTGTCATATCTTGCCCTGTCCGACGTGTCCCTTCATCCACTTTTCGGTTGTCTGTCCCCCAGGGAGGAGGTCACACACAGTTCCATGTAATCGGTTCCCTCTTTCCTACCCATTCTCCCTTTACCCTCCCTGTTTTGCCACTCACACCACTGGTCCTATAGGGCTCATCCGTCCTGGATTCCCTGTATTTTCAGTTCCTATCTGTACCAGTGTACCTCCTCTGGTCTAGGCAGACTTGCAAGATCCAATTCGAGTCATGGTAGTGGGAGCGGGGAGGAAACATTTAGGAACTAGAGGAAAGTTGTATTTCTCATCACTGTTACATGACTCACTCTTATATGTCTTTTAGCAGACCATACTCTCAAGGAAAACAAAAGATATTGTCTTAAGCCACACCCTCTAGTACAATTACATCTAGTAAGGGTACATCTCACCTTAATCCTGTAAAAGAGAACTCTCTCCAAAATGGGATTATAAACCACAGGCAGAGAGGAATATATCACAAAGGTGATTTTGGGTAAAGGGATTATGGCTAGACGGGCCATATTAACTACTTGACTACATCTCATGTTCTATTTGATGATGATGTAATCCCATTCCCTTTGAATTTGTCATTCCTAGCATAGTAAACCATATGCTCACGACTGTCTGGTTCCAAATGGCCAGTAAGATCCTGGTTAATTTGTAAAGTGTGTTTAGTACTTTACTTTTCCATTGTCATCAATGTGTTCAGACGTTTGGTGATGCTGGTCAGTCAGGATAATGATAGGTTTTAAAATATTGAGAGCGTTATTTAAACTCAGTAAACAATTATTTTGTTTAGTAAAATATTACTCCTTTTAACTTTCAGACTTTGAACATGATTGATGTTTTATTGTTGTCTTTTAATTGAGAAACAGTTGCTTTGCTATTTTGCTCACAATTCAAGTCAACAAGCTCCTGGGGGTGGGGGGCGGTGTGTGCACCTGGGAACACTGCACTTGGCTGCTGCTGCTAATTGAGTGGTTGGAAGATGGAGTCCACCCCCCTTGAGCTGATGTTGACTCAGCAGTCCCGTGTGAGGCCCAGGAGAACTGTACTCTACAGGGTGTCCATGCCTAATATTTCAGAAGTCTATCACCAGGACCTTCAAAGACACTCGTACACATATTGCGTTGCTATGAGTCACCATCAACTCAATAGCAAACGGTTAAAGTAAAAAAAAAAGAGTGAAATAAAAATATTGTCGTATGTTTTAATCATAGTCGACGTTTTTTGCTTATGTGTGTTTCATAAGCAAAGTTTCTTATGTATGCCATGTTCTATGAGATCCAATCCAAGTTAACTGGTATTGAAATTAAACTCCATTGATTGAATGTTTCTAGGCCCAGAATGAAATGTATTAATGGTATGTCTAGAGGTTCTGATACATAGATCTCTGCAGGTGTCAACTTCGATTGAATGCAAAATCGAAATTTGTATTGCTAGTGAGTAAATGTCCATAAAAACTCATGGCTTTTTCCTTCCACCTCTCCCTCCTCTGCCCTCCCCTCCTACTGTTCAATGAGCTAATGTTTGTGCTACTTCTGCTCACTGAGTTTATTAGAAACAAAGGTTGTCAGTCTTTCCAGTGATAGACTTTGTTGGCAACAGGCCAGTGCTGATTGACTGAAGAGCTGAGATCTTTAAAGTTTACATTGTTCCTCTTTAAAATGTATGTGCATGCACGTGTTTGCATCTGTATCCTCAATGAAAATTCAGAAAGTTTAAATAACTATGTGAATTCGCTTTTAGATTTTTTTTACTTTTTATTATCCCATCAAATTGCGGACTGTCTGTGTGGTTCTCTGCTGTTTCATTCTTCAACAAAGATAATCTACTTGAAGTTGAATCATGGATAATCCCAAGGAGAAAAAAAAAGACAATGTTGCACTTGTTAAAATAGGCTTGATAGGGTTTTTAGGCCAATGAGTAGGCTTCATTGAATTAAAAGTATATCTTTGCTGGGTGTAGGTTCTTCAGGCTATGTATCCGAACTACCTTAGAAGAACTCTAGAAAGAAAATCTGTGTAGTATGACATTTGTTCATTGAGAAAATAGTTCTTGGCAGAAACTCTTTTCTTATTGGTATTATGTAATGAAAAAAATTAATCTTTTCTATTTTTCTGCTAGCATACTAGTTACCAATTAACTGTGTGAGGCAGAATAATGGCTTCCCAAAGATGGTCACATCCCCCCAACCTGATTTATTATTTTAATCCCCTATAATCATCTCTCCAATACTCTCTGCCTGATAACCAGGTTGTTCCCATCCCTCACTTATGGTCAGAGGGGACTCCCCCGAGGCTTTTTCCATGTGTAGATCCCGTGCCTGTATTTTGGGCTTCCACTGTCATCCCTAGCCTTTAGCAAACCAGAATTTCACACATTCTGATACCATTCCTTCCTTCAGTTTTGGATTATATCTTTTACCTCTCCTTAGATCACAGTTGTTGGTGTACTTCTCTGTAGGCTTAGTTGACACTTTTTTCAAGTGGCTGATTGTTTGAAGACAAGCCTTTAATGTCAGTCACTATTCTGTCTGATAGCCAGGCACCCTCCAATTTCTTCACCACACTCTGCTATAGCACCCATCTCTTCATTTCCTTCCTTGAGGGTACATATTGAGCAAGGCTATGTCATAAGAACGAATTGTTCTTAGATTGGAACCAGGATTAAGTGAAAACCCCAAATCCATTCCTCAATCTATGTTTTCTATCTGAGAGAGCCACATCTTAATCTCTGAAAGCGGTGAATGCTACCCTACGTGGCAAAAGGGAGCGTGCAGGGACAAGGCAAGCACCTTGCCATGGAAGGTCGCTCAGGATACCCAGGGAGGCCCAATCAACTACAAATAATCAGTTACCAGGGTCTTAAAAGTGGAAGGAGAGAGTAGAAGAAGAAGTCAGAGGGTGGCATGTGAGAAGGACTCAATCACCTTTGAAAAGTGTTTTTTATGTGAAGATGAAGAAAATGGCCCAGGAATCAAGGCATTTGGGAAGCAACTGGAATGAAAAGGTAGAAAGAAAAGGCAAGCAGACAGGTTCTCCCCGAGCCCCCCACCCCCACCCGCCCCGTAAAGGAGCACAGCACTGCCAACATCTTCCCTTCAGGCCAGGGACACGTGTAGCCTGCAGTGAAATACACTTGTGTTAGTTTAAGGCAACTTGTTTCAGCGTCTGTAGAAAACGAGTATCCTCTGGTTTCTCAGCCACTTGTTTATATATATATATGTATATATACACACATACACATACACATACATATACATATACATATACATATACATATACATATACATATATGAGTCTCCCTGCTGGAGACTCTCAGGGAAAGTGAAACCACCTTTGGCTATTTCCTGGTGTCAGCCAGTTAGGAACATATAGACACCAATCCCCTACTCATCAATTATCTTGTCCATATTTTGTAATCTATTTTACAAAATCTATCTATTTTGTGCATTAACCTGGAGCTAAAGTGAGAGGGAGAGGAAGAGAAAGGTGAGATTTGTGAGAGGGAGTGAGGCCATATATCACCCCCGTCTGGAAGTGCTGCCAGACCTCCTTGGGGGTCAGCTCAGGACAGCACTCAGGATGCGGGAACAACCGGGCTGTTGAGAGTGGGGTCTATACGTGTCTGTTTTCTGACAAAGAGTCCTCCTCTTCCCCTCACTTGTACAGCCTCTACAGGGTCCATGTGGGCAGGCCTCACCTGCCCACAGGGCTGAGAGGATACTGATGCCAAAGCTAGTCTCTGGAAGGTGGATAGGTGAGTTGTGAGAATCTATATAGAGGTCTGGAGTGAAGCCAGGTGACAGTGGGGCCCTGCTAGTCCAGAGGCAACAGGCAACCCACTGCCTATGCCCAAGGGCTGGCTCAGTGATAGTGAGGAATCATGGTGGGGCAAGTGGGGCCACTACCATAAGAATCCCAGGGTGCCCGTTGGGTGAAGGTGGGACACCCACAAGTCAATCTGCATCCATACTTTTGCATCGAATCCGTACAATTTGATATAGCAACCTGGTCTTTGTCCTGTCAGTGGGGAGTGCCTGGATATGACTTTTAGTATTTGTAATGTAACCTTGGAGAACTGAGATGGATCTTAAAAATGTGTGAAATTGGGATTTTAAAAGTGAAATTAGTATCCTTATACCAATGTATATATATATATTTGTCACTGTTTATGTATATGCAGCAAGAAAATTCAAAGTTACATGAATCATGAATGAACTTGAACTGTTGCACATAGCCTGTTGTAGGGTCTATGTCCTTATCCTCCATTGAGTTCTGCTATAGCGTTAAAAGGCACATAGAAGGAAAATGTACATCAGGGGAAGAGAGAATTAGTTTTCCAGGCACCTGGAAGGAGTTATTTCGATATATAACGTGCCTTAACTCAGACTTTTCTTCTATTCAAGAGGGAAAACTGTTGGGCTACATTGTTTTTATTATCTTATTGAAGAACCAGGAAAACTACTAGAGAGAAACACATGTGTTCTGGAAGCTGAATTCAATAGGAATGTACTATATAGATTTTTCCACGAGCAACACAGCAAACACTGTTTTCAGTCATGGTCATGGAAAATAGTAAGAGATAACATTCATTGCTACGCACCAGACTCCATTCAGCACCTTCAACAATATTCAATATGGAAGTAGATACTATTACCCAGGTTTTGGAGACAAGTAAAAAATAAATAAGAATTTCATTTTTCTCCCTGTACAGTTAAAAAGCCAACAATTAAATTTCAAGTCAGTGAGCATCAGATTTTAGAGAAGAAAAAAAAAAGGCCTTACCTTGCGTGCGTGTGTGTGTGTGTGTGTGTGTGTGTGTGTGTGTGTGTACATGTGTACTCAAATGCCATTGAGTCAGTTCTCACTCATAATGACTCTAGAGGACAAAGCCCAACTGACTCTGTGGTTTCTGAGGTAGTAACTCTTTACAGAAGTGTGTGTGCGTGTGTATCCATATGTATATTATTCCACTCATATTTTAAAGCCACATTATCGACTAGATTAAGGGTGCTATTGTGTTAGAATTACCAAATGTCCCATGGAGGTTCCTTATATTATTATTTCTCAAGAAGCTAATATGCTGCCGCTGAAGTGGACTGTAGATATATAAACCATAGTTACATGAATGAATTTTGAGCTCTCACCTTAATGCGTAAGTACTGATCTGAGAACAATTACTTCTTATATTGTGGCCCTGATCTTTACTTACGCTTATACGGTGATCACTGAGGATACAGGTCAGCCATCATTGTCCATTTTTTCCTGTGTTTGTGGACTGGCCACTAGGTGGTCAGTATGATGTGTCAGAAAGGAGAGACAGAGGAGTTGACAAGATAGCAACTGTCCTTGCTGCTTTTCTTGCAGTTAAACTCAGATGGAGGAGCAAGTATGAAAATAAATTATGCATGAATTAGTTATAATACATCACCCATGATCTGGTCTGTGAAACAGGACGTTATGTGATTTGAAAGTTGTGTAAACACCATATTGTAGACTGGTCCTGCTTTTTCTTTAAGTGTTTTGAACACGTTCATGCTTTAGCAGTGATTATCAACCTGACAAAAGGGATTTGCTTTTGTGTTTGACACTTAATCCACATCAGTAGCAACATCTTTGTATCTGTCTGATTCAGGCTCCTCTCGAATATTTGTTAGCTTTGTAATTTTTGCTTGGAGCCAACCTTTATAAGCTTGGTAATTTTTCATTGTTTTTGAGGGTTGTGGTGATTATTGAGCGCAGTGAACCTAAATGTCAAGCTATTCCATTCATGAGTTTAATGTTGTTTAATAACTAGTGTCACTTCTAAATCTATACCACATATACTTGAGTTTAAGCTGACCCAACTATCAGCTCAGGCACCTGATCTTACCACAAAAGCTGCATAAAAAATGTGCTGAAAAACTCAGCTTATACTCGAGTATATATGATACTTGCTCTCTGTCTTTTGTTATAGCTATCACTCACACGGGTTTTATGCTGTTCAGGAGCTGTGGTGCACATCACTGTAATATGCTTGAACACACATTAAACAGGTTACTCTGTAGCACTTGAGACATGCAGTACATGAGACTGGAAACTGCTGTCCACAAGTGAAGCATACAGTGTGAGACAGTGGCATTTTTAGAGAAAGGAAAGCATGATGCATACATCAGCCAGTAGCATTGGCATTTGGTGGTGCTGTTGGATAAGCGTTGGACCCTAGGTGAAATGTCAGTGGTTCAAATTCCATTTGCTCTGCAGGGAAAAAATGAGGCTGTCTGCTCCCATCAAGATCTGCTGCCCTATACACCCTATAGATGGAACTACTATTCAGAATCATCTTGATGACAGGGGAGTTTTAATTTTTTTTATATAAAGACTTGTGCACTATAAGTTTTATATCAACGGGTCCATTCTATGCCTGGCAGCACACTTGCTCTGTACACAAGTGACATGTGAGAAGTTTTTGCTACAATGTCCTCTTTCTCGAATTGGGATTTCTCAGCTCTGTTAGGACCTCATAAGATCACAGCTAGGTGTACCCACAGTTGGATGTTGCCAGAATGAACATTTATTGTCAGGTATGCAGTAAAATAGCCATTAGGACTTAGCTAGCCACTTGTGCCTCCATGAACTGCTTCTTTCATTAAAACAAACACATTTTTTTTTCATTACAATGACTTGAAGATCCTTGGGTGGGCAAATAGTGTGCTCACCATCGCTAATCTGAACGGACTCAATGGCAGCAAGCGAGTGGTGCCAGGAACATTGCCTGACGGTGCAGTTCCACCGAGACAGCCCAGGCGTCCCCAGGCAGCAGTTTTACTGAGCAACTCACGGGTTGTCCAGGAGTTGGAATTGACTGGAGCAGCCGTAGTAGATTACACTGAGATCCAGACTGCTTGAGATGGCACTAGGTTCATGCCACGGAATTTAAAATGGAAATAATCTGAGAGAAGGGCAACATATTGTATATAAAGCTTACATTGCTTGATAGCTGTGAAATTTCTACTTGGGGCTCTAGGGAACAAAATTCTTACTTTATTAAATTTGAAGTTTCCCAGAGATTGTTTCATAGCCTGGACTTGTCACTTGAAAGAAGGATTACATTCTCCAACTTCCTAGTGCTGTGCAGCCAGAGACATTACAAAACATTCCCGGGTTATTCCTTGAATCTCTGACATTCCTTTTATTTCACTCTTTATTACTTCAATCTGCCTGCAAGGTGTGCAAAGGCTTCTTTATTACAACATCTCCCTAATCCGTAGTCTTTGTCTTCTTCACTTATGTACCTGCCACCAACCTCATGACAGATGACTTCTCAGGCAGGCACATGATAGTGGGTGTGTGCAAGGTCATATCTTGGAGGAATAACCTTGAACATGCCCTAATTAATACAAAAAGGTATTCACAAACTTTGATAGTAGCTTTTTTATAATAAATTACTTGCAACACACCCCACAACTGATGTCTACCCAATAGTGTTTCATCAAAGAACACACACACACACACACACACACACTCCCGCTGCTCTAATCAGTTCTGCCAGATGAATCTTCACTAAACACAGCATTGATCTGATCCCTCCCCAGCTCAGAAACCTTCAGTGACTTTCCTACTGTGGAGCAAATAAAGTTCAACCTGTAATAAGAGACCCCCCTTCCCACCCCCTCTTTCTTTGAATGAATACCCTCTTCTTCTCACCATTGTCAGAGGTAATTTTTCATCATTTTTCCACCTCTGTATATATCCTTGGTGGTAACTGCATGACATTTAGCAACTGACAGCCTTTTTCTCAGAGAATCTGCATTCATCTTTATTAATAGGTATTACATTTCAACCTCTTGTTTTGTAGATTCTTATTTTCCCATTGCATCTGGCACAATGTTTTATATTTGGCAAGAAAGAAACATATTTATTGAATGTTTAGTTTCATAGGAAAGTGGATGAATGGAAAAATAGCACAAATTTAGCCTCCTACTTCTTTATCCTTCTTATTATGGTATTCAATAGATATCACACTTCAATAGCCACAATAGACATTTAAGTCTCTTGCACCAATCAAAAAGAAAATAGATATCAATATTGGTTCGCTTTCCTTTCTGCTTCATGACACTTGAACAAATGGGACATAAGGAACAACCACTCAACATTACCTTATCAAATTATTGACTATGCATCTATTGTGCCTTGTGGAAGTATGATACTTGATGATAAGAAACTGCTGCTCTTGCTTGTCTTTCCAGAGATAAGCCTTCAAGCTCTTCAGAATGGGGTTTGGAGAGATTGTTTTATAAATTTTCATTCCTAGATCAGATACTTAGTTTATCACATCAGTCATGAGAGATTACAAATTTGCTTTGTATTCTTATTAATAATAATGGCCTTGCAAATTTAAAAGTCATTTCTTAATCACATCCATTTCTGAAATGGCTCTTAAACTTAGTCCTCGATAGGTGATATTAGATCGTTTTGTTCATCTGTTTATCCTTGTTTGGTTTTTTTTTAGACGACAATTTGAGGAATAAGGGCATGATAATTGGCAGGTTTTTATATGTATCACCTAGCTTAATCCTTAAAACAACTTAGGGATATCACTAATCCTATTCTACAGTTGAATCAGCAGAGCCTGTGAGGCAAGTGGGTGGGTTATTTTTCTAAGATTGGAGAATAAATTTCAGATGGGACAGGATTGTGTGAAACCTAATCCCGTGTTCCTGCTACCATATCATATATCAAAATGAACCAGCACTATCTTTTCCATCTTTTTAAACCTTGCCAGCTAGAACCAACCAGTTTTTACTCTTTTTATTTGGATTTTTAATCCTTTGGTGTTGTAAGAAAGCAAGTTTTCATTAGGGATTTTAAAAGAAAATTGCTCTTTCTCAAGGCCTTTGTGACTATTATAATGAGAAAGTCAGTAGACATGTTTCACCATAAAAAATAGATCAGAGTTGAAGCTTCATTGGGATTGCTATAGAGAGTCCTGGTGGTGCAGTGGTTAAAGAGCGCAGCTGCCAACTAAAGGTCAGACACTCTAATCTGCCAGGTGCTCCAAGGGAGACCAAGGTCAGCAGTCGGCTTCCATGAGGATTTGCAGCCTTGGAAACACATGCGAGCCATTCATTCGACAACCGTGGGCTTGTGTCGGATGTTTCTGACATTGATTTTGCATGCTTTTATTATATGATAGCCTATATAATTTCTTGAGCAGCTCACAGAGAGATCTTACCTCAAGACCCAATTAAGTTTAAGGTTACGGTACCTTACTATGCAGGCTTTCCCCCATACACTGGAAACTACTAGCAAAGCTTTTCTGTGGGTCCCTCCACCTCGAACATGAGACCTACTACCTAATCATTTAGCCAAGAAGGAATATTTCTGTAGTGTTTTTAAAATTCAGAATGATTAAAGGATAGTATAGTTTCAGGGCACCCAATTTAATTTTCACACGGCCACCCACATAAATCCCATGGGAGGGCTATTTCCAAATGATTCTGTGTGACCAACTTCTCAGGTTTTTATTGTCCTAGCAATCTGACTCTCTCAAATTTACCCAGTGCGCTGGGGTCAGTAGAATTGTATACACAGTTGACGAGCCCAGTTTCTTGTTCTTTTCTTTTCCTTCCCTCGAAAACCCCACTGTCTCCCACTAGCGCCTCAGCTGGCCCTTCCTGTGATCACTGCTGTCCTTGTCAGCCTCTCCCCCTACCTGCATCTGTTCTGATGACAGAGGAACCCGACAAACTGTCCCAGAGAAGCAATTTTCATCCTGGTAAAAGGGTTTCAAACTGCGCCTGGAAGGTTTTAGCTAAGCTGTAAGAATACTTTGAAAGTAAGAATTTACTAGAAACGAACATCTCTTTGGCAGTTGGGAGGATTCCTTCCTTTAAATATCTTCAGAAGGGCCATCTGTTATGTCTGAATTTTTTTTAATGAAATGCTAATAATCACGGTTGAGCAGGAGAGATCATTTTTCTGTTTTTCCTTAATCTGAAATTATTTTTTTAAATTCAAATAAAGGAACGAACCTTGCTAACTGGGATTTTGCGATTGTGGCTATTGTGTGTACACACAATACAAAAAACATAGCTATCATATAGACGTTATTCTTGAAAAATGAGCTCTTAGAAGAGAACAGATATAACTACTCAGTCTCTGTTTATATTACAGTAAAAATCAAACTAAATTGAACTCAGGTCTACTATGTTTATACTGTTCTTCAATATCTGCATATATAGATCTATACCAATTTTCTACTTAAATCAGAAAAGTATCACGCTTTTCCTGATTTTCTTTTAATTCAGCCTGAGGAATATTATTATTATCAACTATCAGGAGAGAATAAGAACGAGCTTCGTTTTAAACACATTTTGAATGTGAGTAAGAATTTCAAGCATCTTCTCTTTGTTTTGAAAGTACTAATGCTTTCTGTCCAGTTCCCATAGGAATGTTTTCCTGTACCCCCTTTCCTTCCTCTTTTTGGAATGTGTTGTATTTTCTGGCAAAGGGCTGCTTTCAGATTTACTCCCTTTGCCTCTGTCTAGCTCCTCCTGATGGCTGCCATGGGCTGGGATTGCTATTTATGTATGTCTGATTTTGAGGCTTTGGCATGAAAAGCTTATTAGAAAAAAACCCCAATTAAAAAAAAACAACAACGCTGCCATAGTTAAATCTAATTTCAACTTAAAGTAGTGGGCCACACTACTTGACTCCTTTGGGATGTTGTTGTTCTCTCAAATGTAGTTGCAGCATTATGTCTTTGTCATTCTTGTTGTGAGCCGGGTGTTAGAAAAGACATAAGTGCTATTTGGCTTCAGGTGTGTGTCTCCCTGTAAACTCATCTGATTCCTTCACAGTAATACTGTGTTGGTCTTTTAATTTTCAGACCTCCTTAACCATACCCAGGTGACTAAGCATCTTATTATTTCCATGACTCCAGTTATGTGTTATTTGTAGTTGTTATGCAGTCAGTGCATATTCAGTTCCTCTTTCCTCACGGTCTCAAGGTCCTCTTCCCCTGCATTTTAATGTTGCAGCCTCAGAAATTTTATTTCCGTTCCAGCATCTCAGTCCCAAAATTCATTTGAAAAAAAAACGTTACGTGATTACTGAACTATGAGTACTTTCTTTCTTCAACTCCCTCTTGGAAATAACCGTGTATTCATATTATCACCTTGGCAAAAGTAGTAAATGAGTTCCATGCCTGTATAGCACATATTTGGCCTGAAGTTTACATTTTTCTCCTTACACTCCATGTGTGCTAGTGAAAGTATCTGTCTTGCTCAGGATCCACAGGCCAGCCCAAACCACGCCCTTTTACTCTGGCTATTTATTAGTTCATGGGGTGTGTGGATTCCACTGGCTACCACATAGGAGAGAGACATTATTTTCACATTTAGGAAATGGGAAGTTCTAATTTGGATAGAGATTTGCCCAATCATTTATTTATAAAAAGATTATGTGCCTGTAGTTACATGTTTTACAGAGGGGTTATTGGTGGAGGCCTCTGGTAGGTTCTGGAATTTTTCCCCCCATGTATCTTGGTGCTTCCCAAGAAGCAGTCCTTGCAAAGGGTATTCTTTGTTTTGTGACTATATAAACCGAAACAACAACAACAAGTCACTGCCATTGAATCTGTTCTGATTCACAGCAACCCTGTAGGGCCTCGTAGAGTTTGAAACTCTTTGAGTTTCCAAGACTGTAACCCTTCCGAGAGCAGTTAGCCTCATCCTTCCCCCGCTGAGCTACTGGTGGGCACCAGTTACCCCCCTGGTGGTTAACAGTCCACCGTGTAAACCACCACGGCTCCGCTGACTGGCATGCTATACATGTCCCGAGGAAAAATACATATATGGTACCTCACGATACCACTCTTAAAAGTCTTTCTTTGTGGTTTTTGTTAATAGAACGTTTACAGACCAAAAGATAGGATTTTGTTGTTGCTTGGTGCCATCAAGTTGGTTTTGACTCACAGCTCCCCTATCCACAACAGAACGAAACACTGCCAGGTCCTGCGCCATCCTCACACTTGTTCCTGTGCTTCAGCCCATTGCTGTAGCCACCATGTCAGTCTGTCTTGTTGAGAGCCTTCCTCTTGTTCGCGGCCCCGCTGCTTTACCAAGGATGATGTTCTTCTCCAGGGGCTGGTCTCTCTTGACAATTTGTCCAAAGTATGTAAGATAAAGCCTCTCCATCCTTGCCTCTTAGCACTCTGATCGTCCTTCTTCCAAAATAGATTTGTTTGCCCTTTTATCGGTCCGTGGTACTTACACTATTCTTCTCCAGCATCACAATTCAAAAGCACTGATTAGTCTTCACTCTTCCTTATTCCCTGTCAACTTTCACAAGCCTATGAGGCCATGTAAAATACCATAGCTTGGGTCAGGCACACCCTAGTCCTCAAAGTAACAACCGCTTTTCAGCACCCTAAAGAGGTCTTCTGCAGCAGATTTACCTAGTGCAACGTGTCTCTTGATCTCTGGACTGCTACTTCCATGAGCATTGTCTGTGGATTCAGGCAAATGTAATCCTTGACAACTTTAATCTCTTCCCCAGTTATCATGGTGTTACCTATCAGTACAAATTGTGAGGACTTTGGTCTTCTTTGCATTGAGTCACATGATATAAGCACCTCTTATTGCACTAACACATAATGGCTGTCATGGAGACAATGTGGTATATGGGATGCCTGGGTTTCTAAACTTCAGGAAAGGAAGGAAAAGCACTGTGCTTGGGAAGGGCAATTAGGGGATAAAAAGGGAGATGGGTTCTGATTGCCTACCGAAAGATTCACATAGAACTCTCTTAGGGAATTTTTGAGCAGTACCATATCCTTGTCTCTACCTCTCTTCCTTTTTTCACCTTGAGGGAACAGAATAAATGACTGGTTAAAACACTAATTGGTGAAGAGTTATTTTGGGGAAGGCAGTGTGTTTTTTTTTTCTTTTTCAGAACTTATATTTGCCCCCTTTGTAGTTTCTAAAAGATCTGTGAATGTAGCTGAATAACACCAGTGTCTGCTTATTCCACATGAATGAGCTGCAAGGAGGGTTGTTCTAGGATGCTGTCTAGCTGATTGCATCTCATGGCAATCCCAGATGTGCAGAGTAGAAAGAATTCTTTCTAAAAAAAAAAAGAAAAAGATTTTTAACTCTTATTTTGACTGTGATCCATGTGAATTTCTCCTTGTATAGATTTTCTCATAATCCTTGAAATCATGAAACTGTCCCTGCTTTTATATTCAATTTTGGTGATTTGTGCATCACTGTTGGTGGGGCTAATTTTAAAAAAGGACTTTTTGTTTTGGAATATATAATTGAAGTAGGGGAGCAAGCATTTCTTCAGTAAAAATCCCTGGGAAACCAAAATAAAATAGAGTAAATCTGAATTTCAGAACTGGAGCCCAGGGGGTGATAAATAAACAAAACATTTTAGCTTTGGAATAGGGCTAAATAGAGGTGGAATCTCATGAGCACAAACACTTTGTTTCTTTCTTGTTCTTTTCAGCAAATGACACCTATAAGATGGTGAATAAATAATTGTTGAGTCATGAGTGAATGAGCACAGGATAATTAAATCATTAAACAGTTGCACGAGAACCAATGGAAAGAAACGTGGTGTTTCTCAGAATACCTTTTATGAAAACAAAGCAAAGCCCATGTATAAGCAGCTTACTTAAATTTTAGGGGAAGGGGTTTCTGAATTTCTTATTAAACACTGGCTAAAACCCCAAACACACAAGGCCAGAGCTGCTGAACCAATCCTGATTCCTCTTGACCCGAAAAGGGAGAACTGCTGCGGGTTTTTCCTAGGGAGCACCGGTGCATTCCAACAGTTTTCTTCCTAGTAACGGCGCTTCATCCACTGCGCCACCAAGGCTCCTGGCTGGTGTGTGGAAACCAATTGGACATCATTGTTATCAGTGAAAAGCAGGTAAAATAAGGTATGGTATCTTTCTTAAAACTGCGTATGATGAATGGAATCTAAATCCTTTAATAAGTATTTCATAGATTAATTCTGGCCTTTACTTTTTCTATAGAGTTTTATCTTTCACAAATAATAATTTGCTCTGTGTCTTCTATTTTTCCTTTTGCTCTGGGAACTTGTTATCAGGCTACTTGATCACTGTGCCACTGGGGTTCCGTAGAATGTCTGATAAAGGAGTCACTGGCCCCTCAGGGGTACTGGAATGATCCCAGGGGCCTGCAAAACCGGAGACTTACACTTGATCCCGGATGATGGAGTCCAGTACGAAAGTTTCAGTTGCCAAGAGGGCACTGAATACTTTGTTTTTTTCTTTCTTTCTTTCTTCAAAGTGAGCAGTAGGGCCAATGTATTTGGGGACCTATGATTTAAAGTATAAATTTACTGCTTGTTTAATGTGTGTGTGTGTTTAGGAATTATTAATAACTTGACTGCTTGAAGGACAAGGTAATTTCATTCGTTCGTCCTGCGTGTCTTTCATCACCAAAACTCGCTGTCATGGAGTCAATGGAGTGAGAACCCATAGCCTCTAGCCTTGTCTTTTACCTGAAGAGAAGCTCCAGGTTTTGAATTTTTAAAATTTTCATCACATAACACATACATACTTATTGGGTAGATGAATAAGTGGATGGATGACTACCGAGCTTTGCAAATGTCAAGACTGGCCTAGTGAACACAAAGTGTTAGTAAGTAAAATAACCCATCAACAAAACAAAACAAAGGTAATAAATTGACAAGACCGCCGTTCACGTCATTCAGTTCATAAATTGTAAGACAGAGTAGGACTGCGCAATAGGATTTCTGAGGCTGTAAATCTTTCTGAGAGCAGACTGCTTCCCCTTTGTCTTGTGGAGTGGCTAGGGCTTCAAAGAGATAGCCTTTCAGTTAGCAGCCTGACACTTAACCCACCGCGCCACCAGGGATCCTTCGTTAGCAGCCACACTCTTGAGTTGTGAGTACGTGCTCCAAGAATACACCATTGAACCAATTACAATGTCCAATCTCCAAACAGCTTGCTTAGTTTGTTATGATACACAGTGACTCGGTGAAGGTAACTGTGTCTATATGCTACTGGTTTTGTTTTTATACACTAGCTTCAACTGGCTTGGGATCTGGACTATGATGAAGGATGGTTGTAGTTCATTCTGTGTAAGTTACTATTTGGTAAAACTTCCCAGAACATTGTGTAAGATTTGGGCAGTCGATTCCAGTTAGCTCTTCATCTGCTCTGAAGTGACCTGGCAATGCTGCCCTTCTCTATGAAGTGGGCTTTGTGTGGTCTCACAGTGCCTCAGCCAATTAAGACCTTAAAATTAGGCTTTGAGGAACTCTGCTCATGCTTCCAGGAACACAATAGTGCCACTTTTCTTTGAAGGAGATGAGAAGTGTTTAAGTTTGGCCAATGAACAAAGCAAGGATAAAAACGAGTGCTAAAATCATAATTAGCCCTGAATATTTTAATGCAAAAAAGGGTATCAGTCTTTGGACACTATTCTACCTTTTTTGCTAGATTTCCTTCTATAATTTATAGTTCAGAGTGTTTTGCTTCTTATAGATGTGATTGAATTATATTGTCAGCCATTTAGAAAAGGGCATTGCTCTTGTTTTTTTTTTTTTAAGGTAATAAGCTTGCTACCCCAGATTTAAGCATGAGTTTAACATTTCTGTTACTTCAAGACTTTATAAGATTCTAGAGTATAAGTTCTTTGCAGGACCTTTGATTTGAGTGAGATTGGTGAGCAGATTTGACCAAAGTTGTATGGATTTCATTCTTAAATGTTATCTAATGGCAAATAACTTAGTTCCTGTTTAGAATAGTTTGGATTTTTCCTTTAAGAAGCCTGGCACTTGTGTTGGCTAATGACCTTCTTTTTCTTACTCTGCCTGTGTTCTAGATTGGCAGGGTCCTTTGTAATGTTTAAAAGAAATAAAGAGTGACCTCTCTGGTTATCAAATGATCCAACAGATGGTTATTGCTATTTTCTCTTCATTTACATGTCATTTGGGAATCAGGTAGGACAGATGAGATTGGTATTCCTGTTTAGAAAAAAAAAGTATTGTTATTGTGACCAACTTTTTTGTAAGTGAAATGTTTTACAAAGAACTTATGTCTTCATATATGGAAAATTTGTTTATATCTATTAAATGCTACCAATAACATTACTTTTTACTAAGAATGTCAAAAGTTATTACCAGCACAACATCCTTGTACACATGTATATGGTATGCTTCTGCGGGTGTGCAAGTGCGTATATTCAATACACCAAAGAAAAGAATTCATTATGTGTGATCTTATGTTGATCGCCCTCTCAGAATGGAGGCTGTGAGCTTATAGAATCACTTTAGGGTTCAGGAAGCAAGGTCAGTAAACAATGGCTAAAGTTGTGTTGTATCTGGCAATGGTGACCCTGCCCCCATGTGTGCCATGCCACTAGAGTCTAAATGTGATTCCTGACTAGATGGTTCTCCGCAGGGACACTGTTAATATCTTTTGTTTTGTTTTTAACTTTTTAATGTGAAATGAAGGTTTTCTACTCAACAATTCATACACATTTTCTTTCATTCCTTGAAATACCTTCTATGTAATATGACTTATCCCACTTCCTCCCTGTCTGTGTACACTGCTTCCACCCTTTCTTCTTTTCCTACCCCTTTTGAACTTTGCCTTTGGGTAAATGCTGCCATTTTGAATTTGAATGGCTTATTATTCCGATGAGTGCATACCTCACTAGTGATATTGTTCTCTTATCCAAAAACCTCTATGCTCACTGCCATGGAGTCGTACCAACTCCTAGTGACCCCATAGACAGGGTAGAACTGTCCCTCTGTGTTTCCGAGGCTGTGACTGTTTATGAGAGTAAAGCCTCATCTGGTGGATCAATTTGAGGTTTTGAACTGTTGCTCTTGTTGATCTGCGCCACCAGAGCTCTTTTTTCCTCTAATAGGCCTACCTATTGTTTGGCTGAAAATCAAGCCACCAGGCGGGGTGGGGGTGGGGGTGGGCAGTGGGGCGTGAGTTCAGTTTCAGACTTGAAGGGTGACTAAGGACCATTGTCTTCAGGGTTAGGCCGGGCTCTGTCCAACTCTTATGGTCAGGTCCCAGGCTAGTGCCAACCTTTGGTTCTAGTCTACTTGGGAGAAAGAATTTGATTGAGACACAGTATGCAACAAAACATTAGAAATTTTTTTAAAAAGTAAATGTATTCTAATAGCAAAGGAGTACAAGAGAGAAGAAAATGTTCTAAAATTGATTGTGGTGATGATTGTACAATTCTTTTTAAGATGATTTAAATTATTGAATTATATAACCTGTGAGCTATATGCCAATAAAACTACTTTTAAAAAATACAGAGGTTCAGCAAAGCATAAGAAAATTGTAGTACACTTGACAGATGTTCAAGCAGGCAGTTCAAGAGGAGGGGTGGTTTTGTTGGTCAGTTTCTCATTCCCAGTGTTGGATTTCCTGTACCCCCTTTCTTTGGCCCTAAACTATCTAACTGCCAAACACGTCTGGTAGGTCTAGTCTCTTTTATGCTTTTAAGTTTTGTTATCCAATTTCTGCCACTCTATCTAGAACCCTAGTTTAATGGGATCCCACTCAGAGCAGTTGGTATAGGTAGTTGGGCACCATCTAGTTCTCTGTTCTCAGGGTTGTGGTTCATTACTCCTGTTAAACTAATTGTTTCCAAGGATCTTTTAATTGTCACCACTCTTCTTTCCTCCTGTTAGTAAGAAACTGGCCGTTGCTGCTTAGGTGGCTGCTCATCATCTTTTAAGACTCTGGATGCTACTTACCAGAGTAGAATGTAGAACATTATATCCGTTACCTGTTATGTTGACATTAGTGTCCTGTGAGACTATGATTTTGAGCCTCCAAGTCCCTGAGACTCATAATATAGACTCAAGGTGCTATATTATGTTGATGTTTTCATAACTGTGTCCTGTATGGTCCATCTCCTTCATGTATATATTTGCAGCAAAGGTAAATACCTATATACATATATTCTCAGTCAAACCTATGTGTATGTGTGGGTATTGTCCCATTCTTTCTCTCGCCCATTCAAGCTTCATGCCTATCTATGCACTAAGGTAGATCACTGTTATTGCAGAACACATTGTATATAATAGTATTTAACCTCTGTGGCCTTTAATGCTTGCATTCCTCGTGATGTTTTTTCCTTCCTCCTTCATTCATTCATTCATTCATGCCAAGCTTCCTTTTATTGTATGTTGCCTTTCCAAACTTCACCCAAATTTTATTATTTTTACCCCAAGTTTAGAATAATCTTTTTCTCTTGAAATGATTTCCTTCCCTTTTGTAAGTTCTGTAACTACACTATTCCTATGTTTTACTACTATTATTATTTTAAATTAAACAGTTCTTTATAATACAGGGATTTCTAACACAGAGTGAAGGGCATTTTTGTCATCTACTAGCACTTTGTAGCACTACTGGGCACTTAGCAGTAGTGCTACCCTGTGCTCTGGAACTAGACAAATGCCCCATACATTTTCTTTAGAGAACTGCCAATCTTTCCCCATAGGACCAGAGACATTTTATTGCACTTATTTATTTTCTTGTTGATATTCTTTCATAAAACTGTCAACCACATGAGAACAGTGACCATGTGTTAAGTATGTTGGTGTATCATGACTAGCATAGATATGACCCACAATCATTTAATTTAACACACACCTGCTCTTCAGACAAAATGTAATGCTAACCTTGACATTTAGTCAATTATTTAAGTATAACATTTCCCCTAAGTAATAATTAAGCAATATTGCGAATTTAACCAAAGAGAGTATCTCTTGAACTTTATTTCTTTGTGTATTTGACTACTTATTCATTTATCCATTTATTTTTATTCCTATTATCTGTTAGAGTTATTTCTTGGCTTTTCTATAACAAATTTACACAATGATCATTTAATTTTAAAATATACTACATTATAGACTAATGCTGTCTAGTAAAATATAATTAGCTACTAATGTGAGCTACAGAAGTAATTAAAAATTATTTCGGATGGGAAGAAGTATGAAATTAATTTTAATAATGTATTTTATGTAATCAATCATATCCTAAATTTGATTTCGCCATGTAGTCTGTATAAGACATTCAGCTATTTTACATGTTTAAAGAATGCCTGTTATGTCTTTGGAATGTGACTTGTACCTAGTCCTGCCCTGTTCCCACCATTGTTATGTGTGAGCCCATTGTAGGAACCACTGTATCAATCCATGTCATTGAGAGTCTTCCTGTTGTTCACTGACCTTACACTTTACCACGCATGCTTAGGTTTATAGTAATTTGTGTGCTCAGTAGCCACATGTGTCCTGTGGCTGCCCTGTTTGATGTATAACTGAATGACCAAACTCGCTGCCATTGAGTCAGTCCTGACTCATAGCAACCCTGTGCCGCCAAGGCTCCGGTGGAGAAGGCAAGGCCTTCCATGATTTGGTCTCATCGTCACTTGGATGAGCAAGTCATATGGAGAGAGTTGCCAGGTTTGTTGAGAACTTTTTGAAAGGGACAGATGATAAATGCAGATGGAGGCTTATTTATTCTAATGTTTTATTTGACAAAAACAAACAAACTTTATTTTATGCCTAAAAATATTTGTTACTATTCAATAAAATCTATTGCTACAATATCAAAATATTAGAAGGGGAATTTTTAAAAATGCGGATATAATTTCCATAGGTATATATTCAATTATTTAAATTTTCTAATTTTCAATGCATTTTTAAATGGTAGAGGATAATTTTAAGGAATATTTTAGAATTATTCTAAAAAGCCCACCCACCACTCCTATCAATGCTGACAATACCAGGTTGGTAACTTGAACTCACCAGTAGCTCTGTGGGAGAGAGTGAGCCTGTCCATTCTGGTACAGATGCACAACCAGAGAAACTATGGAGAAGTTCCACTCTGGTCTCCGAGGTCCTCAATCTGAATAGACTCAGTCGCAGTGGGTTTAGTCGGGTTTACCTGTATATTATGAACTATGCAGAGGCCTGTGTGTGACCATCACAGATTTATCGGTATCATTTCAAATAGGAATGTCAGAATACTTAATTGTACTCATGGAAACTATATGTAGAACAAAAGGATACTGTGTGGTTTAAATAGAGAAACATGTGTGTTGGGATTGAATCTTTTCGCAACACTTGTACTGAGCAAATTACCTGGGAACCCGAATGATATGAAGAACAATGCCACATTAGAACTGGAGGAAAACTCGTTAACAGCATGCAAACGGCACAGCCTTGCTTGCTGGACATGAAGAGGATTTGAAGCACTTCTTGTTGAAGATTCCAGATTAAGCCTTCAATGTGGATTATATCCTCACATAAAGAAAGCCAAAATTCTCACAACTGGACCAGTAAACAATGTCATGGTAAGTGAAGAAAAGATCAAAATTGTCAGGTTTTCATTTCAGTAGCACTTATGATAATTGTCCGTTGAAGCAGCAACCAGGAAATCAGTTGCATTGAGCCAAACTTTTGGAAAGGACTTCTTTAAAGTATTGAAGAGGAAAGATGTCACTTGGAGGACTGAGTTGCCCCTAACCCAAGTAATGGTGTTTTCCCTTGCTTCATCTGTATGCGAAGCTGGACAATGAAAGATGAAGAATGGATGCCTTTGGGTTATGCTGTTGGCCCAGAATACTGAATATACCATGGGCTACTACTGGAAGAGGAAATAAATCTGTTTTAGAGGAAGTACAGCCAGAATGCTCCTTAAGGAGAAGGACATCATGGTTGGCAAAATAGAGGGTCAGAGAAAAAGAGGAAGACCTTCAGAAATACTGCTGACTGACTGACTTGTGTTAAGAGTAAGATTAGAAAAACATACATATCCCTTCAAAAACCTCCAAACTCACTACCATCCTCTCCGTGCAGACTCCTCGTCAGTCACCCTCTAGGGCCAGGTAGAACTGTTCTGTGTTTTTCTGAGACGGCAACTCCTTACGGGAGGAGAAAGCCCGTCTTTCTCCAGTGGGGTGCCTGAAGGTTTCAAACTGCACACTTCTCAGATCTCTGCCCCACCAGTCATCGCCATACTACCAGGCCTCCTTGTATATCTTTAGGGAGTGGTTTATCCCCGTTGCAGTGGATACATTTTATTCGGGAAGACTATTTTCATGCCTCAATTAGGGGAGTTTAAGGTTTCCCTGTTCAAAAAGTTTAAATCATTTTTTGGTTAAAGTTTTGCTGGCACCTGATCCACATACCACATTTAAGGTGACCAGACGTCCCACTTTTGGGCGTTTTAAAAGAGTCCCGATTTTTGGAAAGAATGCACGACAAGCTAGGGAACGGTCTATTTGTTCCATATAGACCAACTTTTTAATCAAGAACCACCCCCCCTCCCGCCGCCACCCTGTCAATGGTGTCCCGCTTTAAATCTGGTCACTGTACATCCAATAATTCAACCATATACAGGAGAATTGTACAATCTTTACTACAATTTTAGAACATTTTCTTTTTCCTCATACATGCTGTTTTTCATGTAATTTTTTTCAATTTTGCAAAAAATATACACCAACTCAACAATTTCTTATATGTATAATTCAGTGCCGTTGATTATTCTCCTCGTGTTGTACAACTGTTGTTGTTATCCCCTCTTAGAGCATTTTCTAGAGCTGTTATTTTCTGATATTCGTTAAGGAGCTCTGGTGGCATCATGGTCCATCATGCAAGGTCAGCAGTTCAAAACGACCATCAGCGCAGAGGGAGATGGGGCTTTCTACTCTGAGAAACAGTTGCTGTCTCAGAAACCCACAGGGCTAGTTCAACCCTATCCGATAGAGTCTGTGTGTGTCAGACGGCAGTGAGTGTCTGTATGGCAAGGAGGTTTCTGCACCGCGATTCAGGGAGTTTAAGGTTTCCTGTTAAACGAGCTTAGATCCTTTTCTTGATCTGTCATTTTCCAATAGCCACTGATTCTGAATTAGGATTGAGAAATCTGACAGTGAACGATTTTGTTCTCTTAGTTGGTAAACACACGGTACTCTGTGTGTGTGCGTCCTTGAATGAATGATGCCACCAATGTAAACTCATGATGAGATTTAAAATTTTGAATTTATACAAACCCTAAATAAAACATAGCATTGTTTATGAAATAGTATATTGTACAACTTGATGTCAGAGCTGGACAGTTTGATATTTTTCTCTCCCCTGCTATAGTGAGAAAGAATACAATATTCAGTATACTTTTACAAGTAGCTTCATTTTTTCCCCAGTATATTAAAATTTGTTCCCATGTGCATAAATAATATTCATAGAATTGAATTCTCTCACTTTTCACTGCTCAGCAGAGCGAGAGAGATAAACACTAGATGCTGAAAAAAATAATGTTGAGTTGCAGTATTGAATAGCTAGGCTCCAGTTGTTTTTACACAAAAATTTTAATAACCCAGATTTTCCAAGCAGCTGCCTTTTGACTCTTTGTAGAAACAGGCTAGTTGTGGGATATGATGAATACAGGCCTTATAAATGAAAAAGGAAATCCCTGTCATTGTTCTCTGTCTTCCCTCTTACCTAAGACTTGTGAGTATAAGCAGAAGTTGCCCTATTTTCCTTTTAGAATCGTAATTTTTAAATGCCTATCAAATAATCTGTGGATGCAAGTCAAGGAAGATAAAAAAGAGTAAGATGATTTTCTTGAGCTGAAGAACACTGGCCTGTAGTAGTCTAGATGCTCTTTAAATCCCCTGGGGAGGTGTTGCCATATGTAATTTTCAAATGTTAAGTACACCGACAAAGAATTCCCCACTCTTCCTGGAGGGTAGGGGCTCAGGGAATGTAGATGAGATTGACGTTGCATCTTGAGGGTTACATAGGAGTTGGGAAAGTGAAGAAATAGAGATGAGAACAACCTAAACAAAGCCATCGAATTCGAAGAGGACAATGCCCACCCAGGGAATAGAAGGAAATCCATAGAGGCAAGAAAGGCCGGAGCATGATATCACTCGGAACACATTTCACTCCGGGAAGCATGCAAAGTGACCCTGGAAAGGTGGTTCACGATCAGGTTAGAGGCAGAGCGTTGCAATATAAAGTGCCAGAATCTTTTTAGTAATTGTGTCACTTTTAGTCTAGATATGTGTCACTTAGAATTCATTAATGTTACAAGAAACCAGACATTGTTATGTGATTGGAACATTGTGTGAACGCCACAATGAAACCCTATTAGAACCTGCTCCTCTTCTGTGGACATTTGGGTTGGATCTTGATTTTAAATATAGAAGTGGCTTTTTACCGTTAATGCCTCCCAAATGAAGTACTTTTCATTCTTTTTAAAATAAATCATTTTAATGGGGGCTCTTACAGCTCTCATAATAATCCTGACATCAATTGTATCAAGCTCATTTGTATATATGTTGCAATCATTTTTTTCAAAGCATTTTCTTTCTACTTTAGGCCTTGGTATCAGAGTACTTTTCTTGATAGATACTTTATTATTATTGGTAACATAGAATGAGCTAAAGGTTGTTCATATGTCTGTGTCCACCTTGACTGCCTGTGCTATGATTAGTTTATCTCTGTCTTTCCAGGTGGGTGAGGGCATTATTTGGCAAGACTTGGAGTTCAGCTTTATAATTTACAGATTAGAGTGACAAGTTATATGGCAGACTGCTGTAGATATGATGCAAAACCCAAGGAAGTGCATTCATGTTTTACTAGGTAGGTACTGTATATACTTTTGTATACACTGAGTTTTTCAGCACATCTTTATGTAGTTTTGTGATAAAATTAGGTGACTCGGCTGATATTTGGGTCAGCTTATACTCAAGTATATATGGTAACTTGTCAAATGGGAGCTTTAACAGTGTAATAGCTGGTATGTTTCTGACCAAGATAGGTTGATTATCAGAATTTCAAGAAAACCCTTAATTTGGCCATCTAGCTCAGAAGCAACAAAGCTCACATGAAAGAAGCACACCAGCCTATGTGATCACGAGGTGTCGAAGGGACCAGGTATCAGGCATCAAAGAACAAAAAATCATATCATTGTGAATGAGGAGGAGTGCGGAGTGGGGACCCAAAGCCCATCTGTAGGCAACTGGACATCCCTTATGGAAGGTTCGCGGGGAGGAGACCAGCCAGTCAGGGTGCAGTGTAGCAACAATGAAACATACAAATTTCCCCTAGTTTCTAAATGCTTCCTCCCTGCCCCACTATCATGATCCCAATTCTATCTTACAAATCTGGCTAGACTAGAGGATGTACATTGGCACAGATAGGAACTGGAAACACAGGGAATTCAGGACCACTAGTGAGAGTGGCGATACTGGGAGGGTGGAGGGTAGGGTAGAACGGGGGAACCGATTACAGAAATATACATATAACCTCCTCCCTGGGGGACGGACAACAGAAAAGTGGGTGAAGGGAAATGTCGGACAGTGTAAGATATGACAAAATAATAATAACTTATAAATTATCAAGGGTTCATGAGGGAGGGGCCAGCGGGGAAGGAGAGGGGAAAATGAGGAGCTGGCACCAGGGGCTTACATGGAGAGCAAATGTTTTGAGAATGATGAGGGCAATGAAGGTACAAATGTCCTTTATACAATTGATGTACGTATGGATTGTGATAAGAGTTGTATGAGCACCCAGTAAAATGATTTTTTTAAAAATGAAAAGAAATCCCTTAGTTGAACAGACATGGAGGTCCTCCTGATTTGCACAATCTTGAGGATCATGCTTTTCTATAAAAGGCTTTTCTATAGGCTGAGGAGTAAGTGGTACTGTGGATACCTAGTTACTCTCTCATGGCCAGTCTCTCCTTTTTCCAGGCTATGGTCTGGGTACCAGGGCCTCCACATTCTCTAACCAAAGTGCCTGAGCACACTAGGAAAAGGGTTTTCTACCTCTTCCCTAAGTCTGTTCTCCCAGGCACAGCACACAGCCCTCCTGGTCCTGAGGAATAAAGGAAACAGTAGCAATTTAAATGTGCGCAGTGGCTTACACATTTGCATGGTGCCTGGGGTGGGGAGAAATGACAATGCACTCATTCACTCACTGCCATTGAATGGATATAGACTCCTAGAAACCCTATAACACAAGGTAGAACTCCCCTGCGAGTTTCTGAGACTAACTCCTTATGGGAGTAGAAAGCCTGTCTTTCTCCTGTAGAGCAGCTGGTGGTTTGGAACTGCTGACCTTGAGGTTGGCATCCTAAAGTGTATCCATCATACCACTAGAGCTCCTATAGAAAAGGCCTTAGGCAGTATATATTCCATTTACACCCCAGAAAATATTAAAGTTGGTCTTTCTAGATCTCATGAGGTTCTTAGGAGCACAGATGTTGAAATTATCAAGAAACTCCCAAGAGAAATTGAGGCATATCAATTAAACTCTTTAGACAAAGGGCGTACTAATCTTTCTTGCAGTTTTCTGTCTTAGCCGCCTTATTTTGTTAGTCAGGGACTGACTTTCGTGTTTACACTTTTAAAGTTTTCTATCTTTTTGATTTCAAATAATGAAAAATAAAAAAGGTTTTCTAAAACAAGTGTTTGGAGGAGTTTTGAATTCTGCTATTAAATATTAGTTCCCTAGGATGTCATTGTAAAATTTTCCTAGTTATTGAAATTAGATTAGAAGCAACAAATCATTTCCAAGATGTACTATGTACTAATGCTTATAATCAAGTGATGTATTAAATAAGCATCAGCATGCATGTAGTAGAGTAAGTAAATTTTGTGCTGTGTGTGGAATTATTTTCAAAATCAAAGATTCTAGTACTTCAGCTTCATGTGTTTTCTTTCATGCTAGACTCCTGTTTATGTTTATTTGAACAGGTCAAGATTTTTTTCAAAGTACTATTGGGTACTATACAAGTACTGTACTATTGTGATGTTGCCTCTCTGGTGGTACAAATGTTCAATGCTTGCTTCTGACTAAAAGGTCAGCGATTTGAATCCCCACAGTAGTTTCATGAAGGAGAGGCCTGGTGATCTCTTTTTGTTCTCACTGCAGCTTAACTAATCCTAAAAGGACAGTTCTGCTTAGGCATATGAGGTCTCCATGAGTTGATAACAGCTAGACTGGACAGCAGCCAACAATGATATAGTAATGTGTATACTGTACATATTTATGCATATGGTTGTGTACTGGTATGCAAACCACCAGCTTCTCCACAGGACAAAGAGGAGGTGTTCTACTCCAGTAAACAATCACCATCTTGGACCCTCGCACTGGCAATTCTAGTCTGTCCTATAAGGTCACTATGAGTCAGAAGTAACTTGGTGGCAGTGAGGTTGGCTCTTGATTTTTGTTTGTTTGAGATGAACTTGTTTGTTACTAAAGACGTCAAATCCATTTCATTTTTACCTTTTACTTTGAATTTTTAACATATGTACTGACATCCGTGTCCATGTGGGGTGGTCCCTTAAGTAAGTCTTCAGACACCATTTTAAGAGAGAGTGTTAATTTCTTTTGATTAGAAGAAAAAGGCAAATAATCAAACCTGCCTTAGAGGAGTTACAGGAAAGGTCTTCTGAGTGGATGCACTGGTTTTACATGACCTCAGCCAAACATTTAACTCAATCTGTAGAAACAGTCACCTTTTTTCTCCAGAGCGGGAGAACAAACAAAAATTGGGTGGTTTGTCATGTAAGTCAGAAGAGCTCTTCTGTTTTCAGCTGACATGTTTTATTTCTCTGAAGAGAATGGATACTTATTATATTTTGTGGATTATCAAGATTTAATTTTAATATCCCACAGTGTGCAAATTAATGATTTCAGCCTGTAATTTTTGCATCACTCTAAAGAAAGCTATTGGACAATTTGGATATCAGATGGTTGCTTTCCAAAATCATATTGTGGTTTTGAAATTGTCCTGAGTCAATGCTTTGTTACAATCTGCACATTGTCAGTTCTGATCATTCTGAGTCACTTTTGATTTCTTCAAATTTTCTGTTCAAGGCTATCTAATTAAAAAGTGAATAGAATTTATATGCTGTAAAAATCTTGTCTAGCTATAGACCATTTGGTCAGGTGGACATATGACTCAACCATCAAGGAGTAATTAAGAAGGGGGTTAATTAATTTAGGGGAGTTTACAATTATGTGACTAGTTTTGTTTTATATCCAGTGTCACAGTACTTAATGAAGGTAGATAAATAATATCTACTGCATTAATATCTATAATATCATAAAAATTTAACAAAAATTGTTTGTTTGTTTTTGTATAGAAGAAAGTGCTTTATATACGAGAGCAATTGGATACTGAGAAAACATCCCAACCCAGTCCAGATCAAGTCCATAGGTCCGATATTAACCCATATGCCCGATACCAGTCCATAAATTCCTCTTCATACTCACAAAACACATACAGTGATGCTGAATGCAGAATGATCACAGGCCAGTGGGTGGAAAGTCTTGGGGATTCAGTGGTGTTATAAGCATCTCAGCACTGGCAAGGGTCTCTTATGACGTGGCTCCTTATGACGTGAACAAATTAGCGTTTTACAAAAATTTGTTGAAATCATTATATTAGTAGGTGGTGACGTGATATACAAAGGGGCACCCAAACAAAAATTGGTAAAAGCTCCATTGGGCAGAGCTTTCGTAGGGTCCATTTTTCCTGCTAGGCAAGCATCAGGCAACCCTCTCTGAGTTAGTGCTCTCCGTGTGTTGCCTGGGAAGGTTCTCACTGGTCACAGTGAATTTTTTTGTAAAAGCAGTGTTGCTCACATCTTGTTTTGTTTTTTTTATTTGCGTGATGGCCAATTTAAGAGAGCAGCATGCATCTCAAAGTCTGTTTCCTGCTTGGGGCAAAGTGCTGCAGAAACGGTTGTGTTGTTGAACACAGCCTACAAGGACAGTGCTATGGGGAAAATGCAAGCGTCTGAATGGTTTTCTTCTTTCAAAAAAGGTGAAATGTCAGTCAATGACTAACCTTGTTCTGGACATTCATCAACTTCCCAAACTGACAAAAAGTGGACAAAATGTGTGCACTTGTGCTCGAAGACTGACAACGGACTGTTGACCAGAGGGGGAAGTGATCTGGACTAGCTTGGAGCTCAGTTCTGTGAAGTTTAATGGAAGCTTGGGGAAGGAGAAGGGTGACTGCAGAATTTGTGCCTCAGGTTCTGACTGACCAGCAAAAAGAGCATCGAGTGGAAACATGCCCTGCTTTGAAAGAACAGCTCTTAATCGACCCTGACTTTCCCCCCAAGGTCATTACTGGTGATGAGGCATGGTACTATTCTTATAACCCCCAAAGCAATCATCAATCAAGCCAGTGGAAGATGCCATTGTCACCTCAACCACAAAAAATCTCATCAAGTGAAATCAAAGATCAAGATGATGCTCGTTTGTGGTTTTTTTTTTGATGTGAAGGGGATAGTGCATTTGGAGTTGGGTCCACTAGGTCAGACTGTTAAGCTTTCTATCTGAATCAGCGGTTCTCAACCTGTGGATTGCGAACCCTTTGGGGGTCAAATGACCTTTCAGAGGGGTCACCTGACCTTTTTACAGGGGTTGCCCAATTCATAACAGTAGCAAAATTATAGTTATGAAGTAGCAACGAAAATAATTTTATGGTTGGGGTGTTCCTACAACATGAGGAACCGTATTAAAGGGTTGTGGCATTATTAAGGTTGAGAACCACTGATTTAGATGTTCTTAGAATATAGTGTGATAGTGTGCAACAAAAAAGGCCTGATTTGTGTCGGATGTGGGACTGGTTTTGACACCACGGCAATGGATCTGCTCACGCAGGCATCTCAGTGCCCCTGTTTTTGCCAAAAAAAAGCACGCCTCTCCTGGTCTACGCATCTTATTCACCTGACCTCTCTGTGTGACTTCTTTTGTTTCCATGAAGAGGGACATGAAAGGGTAGCAATTTGATGATATGGAAGAGGTGTAAGAAAAACGAAGGAGCTGCTATCAGCCATCCAAACAGATGAGTTTGAAAAATATTTCCAAGAATGGAATCACAGATTTGTCAAATATATTCCATGTAATGGAGAGTACTTTGAAGGTGATAAGGTTGTTTTGTAAAAAAATTTCAATACTTAAATTTGGGGGGGGAGAAATTCTGTTTTTGTGGGGGTGCCCCTTCCTATAAGACTCCAGTCAGCTCCAAAGTAGATAGAAATTCATATATCTTCTTTATTTTCTATGTGCTTAATCAAAATGTATTTACATTTCTTATATCCTGTACTCAATTGATATACTGATTGACACTACGATTGTGGGAAAGCAAAACCAGTAAGATCTGTTATCAAATAGCAAAGAATCAGGTAAAGCAGATGAAATAGGACAAAAATAGCTCAGCTTTTGGAAAAGCCTTTGGTAATCAAAGTATATTTGCACCAATTTATAATATGATTTCATCATTTTGAGTACTCATACTTTTTATCAGTTGTTTAATTTTGGCAAATAGATGTAGGTATTTTTTGTGTTTGTATTATCAAGAATATCTGTTTCTGCCTCTGAATATCTCAGAGTTCAGAACAGAATCAATTATTATCATAAAATCAATTAATTATAAAAAAGTGCTCCTTGTACTGGATATTTTTGTACAAAAGAATTTCTCTTCTTTTCATCTTAGTTAATTTTCCCAGTGTTAAACTTGCCATATTGCTCTGTAATCTTAATGGGAGCTTGACAATCTACACATAGTATCGTGTACTAGCTGTAGAGGCAAATGGAATTCACAATTGACCCTTGTAGGGGGCAAGAGCTCTAACCTCTCCTCCATGAATCCAAGAACCTATACGTTTTGACCCCTCAACACTTTACTAATAACTTATAGTTGACCAGAATTTTACTGATAACAAAACTGCTAACACATATGTCCATATAACACCTATGAATTATATATTGCATCCACCTAGAAACAGCATTTTCCACATGAGATAAACACGTATTTTGCCAAAAGTGCAAGGTTTTCACACCTGCTACTGTTGTTATAGTGATGGCTTACCAACGTTCCCTTTCTTCTTTCACGGTGGTGTTAGGTTGGGCTCTCTAGAGATAAAGCCAGGAATGCTTATATGTATTGCAGCAGGAAGATATTTATATATAAAAAGCGATTTAAACAGTTGCAGAAATAGATAACTCCTGTTCAAGTCAGCGTTCTCTGCTGATGATGATTGGGATTAGTCGGTGGTGCAACCAGACTAGGACGATGAAGCAAAGATTGCAAGGGGCACAGAAGAGTGGATTCAGAGGTCTGAAACAGGCCGAATAAATCCACTGTTAGTAGTCCCCGGGTGGCTTCTGAGATCAGAAGATGACACAGCAGGAGACTGAAGCACTAGACACAAGATCTAGCTCTAGTAGATGGTAAAGGGGTAAAGAGGAATCAGTTTTGCCAGGTCTCTCTTTCTTATACCAAAAAGGTATGACGCTAAGGAGACCTCAGGCTGTGATGCAATTGACAGGTTGAGCTCAGCCCCTGCCCTTACCAAGGTTGACATAATCCCTAACTACTGCAAATGGTCCTTCTGCTGGATTCATTACCTTGAAAAGGCAGGCATCCCAGCTGCACACCTCAATCTACAGTACATATGAAGCAAGTCAGTTTTTTCATGTAGTGTCATCTGAGTGCTCCTTGGGAGGCCTAATAGTATCACTAGTGACACTTGGTATGGATCCTATGGTGTTATTCAAAGTTTACCATGGTGCATGGACATCTGAAAGCAGAGAATACTAGAAAGATGTTTACTTGCATTTTGTTGATAACACATAGGCATTTGACCATGTGATTCGTAATACATTATGGATAACATGGTGAAGAATGGGAATTCTAGAACACTTAAATGTGTTCATGCAGAACATGGACACCGACCATGAGGCAGTCGTGAGAACAGAATAATAGAATACTGCGTGGTTTAAAATCAGGAAAGGTGTGTGACAGGTGTGTATCCTCTCACCATGCTTATTCAATCGGTATGCTGAGCAAGTCTTCTGACTATATGAAGAACTTCACATCAGGATTAAAGGAAGATCAATTAAGAGACTGCAATATGCAGATTGATATACCTTGCTTGCTGAAAGTGAGGAGGATTTGAAGCAATTATTGGTGAAGGTCAAAGACTGCAGCATTCAGTGTGGATTACAATTCAATGTAAATAAATCTAAAACCTTCACAACTGGCCCAATAGAAAGCATCATAAAAATGGAGAAGAGATTGAAATTGTCCGGGATTTTGTTTTACCATATAGACTCATGTATAACCTGACCCGAATATCAGCCGAGGCACCTAATTTTACCACAAAAATGGCATTTAAAATGTGCTGAAAAACTGGGCTTATACACGAGTCTATATGGTACTTGGATCCACAATGAAGACTCATAGAAGCAGCAGTCAAGATATCAAGCAACACCTGACACTGGGCAAATTGCAACCAAATATTATTTTAAATGTTAAAAAAAAACAAAGATGTCACTTTTAGTACTAAGTTCTGCCTAACCCAAGTTGTGATATTTTCAGTTAGTTCATATGAATATGAAAGCAGGGCAGTGAAGAAGGAAGAAGGGAAAAGAATTGATGAATTTGAATGATGATGTTGGCCAAGAATATTGGACTGCCAGAAGAACACAGACACCTGTGTTGATGGAATCTCCTTAACAGTGATCATGCTAAGACTGTTTCACGCACTTCACACATGTTCTCAGGAGGGCCCCATCCTTGGAAAGAGCGTAATTCTTGGTAACGTAGAAGGTCAGTGAGAAAGAGGAGCACCCCTAGTAAGGTGAATTGGCACAGTGACTGCAACAAGGGGCTCACACTGTCATGGCTCAGGATAGGCAGTCTGTTTAAGTAGGGTCTCCATAAATTTGAACTGATTTGAAGGCACCTAACAACAATAACATACTTAATGCTTTTTTACCCTTAATGAATGAGACAAATAGAAAAAGAATAGAAATCCATTGAATATGGATTTATCAATTTTGTCATTGAATAGCTATAACAAATTAATCAACAGAAGTTAGAATTTCAAATAATTTCATATAGATAACCATTTAATAATGTCCTGGAATAATTTTTTCTCCATATGGAAAAGATAAAGTTATACCCATTTCTAATACCATTGTGCTAGGTAGGGTTCTCTAGAGAAACAAAACCAGGACACTTATGATTATATATATACAGCAAGAAGGAATATAGCAGCTAGTTAGTCCATACAGCAGTACAGAGCACTCAGTTCAGCTCACTTTCGTGAAACACTTAATATACTGGAAGTCCTTCAACTCAGTGGGCTTTCAGGTCCAAGGTCACGGAAGCAGACAGTAGAGTCTCCCCTCAGGCAAGGCAGACAGACTGCAGGGTGGGTCAGCAACATTCAGTAGCTCAGAAGCTTAGTGAAGCAGGCCCTGATGGGATCTCAAGCTCATTCACAGAGACAGGATCCACCAGCCTCAAGCTCAAGCAATGTATGCACTAGCAGCATGGTGAAGCAAGTCTCAAAGAAGGAGCCTCAAGCTCTAGCAGTATGATCCTCGGGTTGGCTTGGCTCACAGGTAGTGTAGCACACAGGTTGAGTCAGAGCACTAGCTAAAGCAGCAGCATGCTGGTCTGATCACCAGGGAGCAAGAGGGAGATGGGATGCCAGCTGTCTTTATTTATTTCGGTCACTATCCAATCAAGCTGCGACCTGATTAAACCCTCCCACATGTTCCTTTTGGCCTAGTTGGCACAATAAACCTATCACAACTATCTACTTGGATAAATTTTAACTGGAGCAGAGATTTAAGTGTAGAATGTGGAATTACAAAAGTACTCTGGATGAGAGGAGGAGGGACTGATGAATGCCTCTGTAAGTTGGGAATGGGCAAAATTTCCCAAAGTTAATAATTCTACACAAAAAGATTTTTAAAAATGGTGATTTTTATGGCTCAGACCTTTGTTTTTTAATGTCAGAAGAAATAGAAAGAAGATGCTTAGGTCAGGGTCTGCAGAGAAGCAAAACCAGGGATGTGCATGTATATATATATATGGCTATGAAGGCAAATGGATCTAAGATGGGCAAGTCAAATGGCAAGTCTCTGATGACTTCTGGATCAGAAGACAATATGGCGGGCCTTTGACTGTAGCACCTAGTAGAGCTAGTGCTTTGACAACATCATTATGTTTAAGGAGGCCACACCCTTGAGTAGAGGAACCTTATTTGTAATTGTACCAGCACTGTTAGCTCAGTATGAGGGTACCTTCTGCCCTAATCTTATCCCATTATGGAGCCTTACAACTGATTAGCTTTTATACATTGTTTTAGGGTAGGTCATGGGCGATTACTATGTGTGGACTGTCAAACCACTGAGAATCCTGACCCAGCTCAGTTGATACACAACCTTAACTTTCACAGAAGGTAAAGAAGGGAAATAAGGAGAGAAGGAAGGATGGAAGGAAAGAGATGAATGAGAGGAAAGAAAGCAGAAAGAAAGGAGTCACTATAAAATTAAAAGACATTATTGACTGAAAAATTATCTACAAGTTTTATCATAGAGAAGAAATAATAGCTCTTATATATAAGCAGCTTATTAAGAAATCAAGTGTTCGTGTCTTAGGGTCTGGGATTGTTGGGAGAAACAGGAATCACTAGTGGAAATGCAAAGTGGTACAATTCCTTTAAATGTGTCCTCGGATCTAATTAATTTGCATGAATATTTATAATTCGAACCCTTATTTCTGCTTATAGTCAAAGATAAAAGGCTGCTTAAAGAAATGTGTGGAAAAATTCCATTATCTTTTAATTCCACTTTTCCACATGCATTTTGAAGCTCCCTCGTATAGTGTATCAACATATGTTAAAAAACAACAAAACCTAACAGATAAGGCTACTTATTGTGGCACTGTTTATAATAGCAAAATGGTAATGATAATAAGGCACATATCCGTCAGTGAAATACTACTTGGAGAAGAAACAGTAATTCTATAATAAAGTGGTAGATGGCAATGAAATTCCCACTGCCATCAAGTCAATGCAGATTCATAGTGACCCCCTGTGGGTTTCCCAGACTGACCGCTATGGGAGTAGAAAGTCCAGTCTTTCTCCTGTGGAGCTGCTGGCGGTTTCAAAATGCCTACCTTGTGGAAAATTCCTAAGCCATGTACAAGATATAAAATGAGAAAAAATAGTGGGGAACATGTATATTAACAATAGTGGGGAACATGTATAAGTAACATTTATCTAAGCAGTAGGGAAGTGGGGATAGCCATTATTTATTTCATTTAATAGATTATTTACTTATATTTTTAAATGGCTATGTAGAGTAGCATGAGGAATACAGAGATAGCTCTTTTTAGATCAGGCTATTGAACCATGTACTTTACGGAATTTAAGAATAAAATTTTAAACTAAAAGAAATTTCAAATGATAAAAATGTGCGCCCAGTTAATGACCTCGACATGTACAAGACATTTCTGAGTGTCTTTCAAGAACATCCTTACTGAGCTCTGGTGGTGTTAGTCACCATAAAATTCACTCCTATTTATCATAGCTTTATGTAGAATAGAAAAATATCCCTGCTTGGTCCTGTGTCATCCTCAAACTCACCGGAGTGCTCAGATCCCCTGGGGTGCTTATTTTGTCAGTCCATCCCACACAGGGTCTCTCATGCCCTCATTGGACCTCTTCTAGGGATTGAGCTCTCCTGATGTCATGTCCCAAGGACTCAGGCCAGACAGTATCTTGTTGTGATTTATAAGGGTTGACACAGTGGCTGCAACAGTGGACAAACATAACAATTGTGAGGATGGTACACGGCCGGAGGGGTGCTTCCTTCTGTTGTGCATAGGACTGCTTGGAGTCAGAGCGGACTGGATGGCACCTAACAACGACAATGACAATGACATAAGGTTTGTATTGGCTCATTTTTGAAATATCTCCCCAAGCTTTTCTTCCTAGTGTGTCTTAGTCTCGAAGCTGTGTTAAAAATCTATCAAACACCAGTAGTCCTGCGGGTATTTGAAGTACCTGTGTCATAGGTTCTTGTATCATAGCAACAAATAAGCCATTGGAGTATGGCGATGGTCAGGTGGGGTAGTGGTGGTGGTGGTCGTCATAATAATAAAAAGAACTCTGAAACATTTAAATTACCTTTTAAAATGATATTTTTGAGTGGTGTTGATATGAGAGACTATTGTGTACCTTGCGGGCTCCGTCAAATAAATAATTAAATATTTATTATTCAAAGATGAGGTCTAGTCCCATGACTGTGGAAGAATTTAAGTGATATATTAAATAAAAACCTTGAAGTATTGAGTATGAATTATCATTATGACTTCATTTCTTCGGCTTATGCTAAATGAGATTTTAGCACTATTATCTGAAATAGCCATAGAAAGAGAGACCAGTGCCAGTACTAATGAGTATCAATAGCACCCAGTGTTTGGTACTTAGGTACCATTTTTCACTAAAACAGATCAGCAAATCTTGCAGAATTAGCTGATTCCAATCTGGGGTAAACATTTATCGGGTAAGTCTAAAACAACTTATTTTTCTACCAACCAGAGAAACTGCCAAAACCTTCACTAATTCCCCCTCAGGCAGCAGATAAACCAAGCAGACCAAAGTGACATCACTAAAGTGATGAAGCTAAAGCCATTCAAACTGCAACCCACCTCACTAGGCCAAACACGCATGCTCAGTCTAACAGCATGACAGCCTGCTTATATGAAAGATTTAAACAGGACCCAGAGTGTCCTAACCCTATAACACCGAGCGTGATGTTTTCGTAACATTTAATTAAATGGACATATTAATATATATATTGATAACTATGAAAGCAAAGAATAAAAACAAAATTTATTTCCCTGAAATTAAATATTCAGATGTTATAGGGCTAACATAATAGTCAGAACATCCAAAATATGGAAAAATCTGTCTTACTAAGAACCAAGAAAATCACAACTTGAATAGGACAAGATAATCAACTAATGGTAGCATCAGAGTAGCCAATTTCAGAGCTCTCAGAAAGTTATGTGAAAGCATCCACTTCACAAATCCCACAGCAGCCTCTTTTAAATCTTCTTGAAACAAATGAAGAGACAAGGAAACCTCAGGAAGGAAAGAGAGAGAACTTGAAAAATAAAGACCCAGAGGGAAATTAGGGAACTGAAAAACATAAAAACAATTGCCGAGTAAGTGCAATAGCACTATGGAGATGACAGGATGTTAGAAGCAGGGGGCTTGAGGATGGAATCCCCTCAACATAAACAGATGATGGACATACACGGAATAGCAACAGAAATGAACAGACGCCCATACACCCGTGGGACAGTAACAAAAGATTCAATCATTATACTATGTCAGCAGTTCTCAACTTGTGGGTCATGACCCCTTTGGGGGTTGAATGACCCTTTCACAGGGGTTGCCCATTCATAACCTTAGCAAAATTAGTTATGAAGTAGCACTAAGAATAATTTTATGGTTGGGGGTCACCACAACATGAGGAACTGTGTTAAAGGACGGTGGCATTAGGAAGGTTGAGAACCACTGTGCTCTGTAGTCTTAGAAAGAGAGAAGAAAGTGGGGCTGAAATAGTATTTGAAGAAAGAATGACTAAATACTCCCCAATATTGGATGAAAGGTTAAAACCTACAGATCTAGGAAGCTAAGCAAACCCCAAGTAGTCTAAACCCAAAGCCACCCCCATGATTAGTAAGCCTTTTGTGCACTAAAGATATGGGAAAGCTCTGCAAAGCGGCCAGGGACAAGTGGCACTGACAAGCAAAGAGCAGCTTTCTCACCAGGCTCGGGTCTACACAAGAGACCCCGGTAGCTCAGTGATAGACTTCTTGCATTTTTTGTTAGCAATTTGTTAGCAAGGCTGCCTTTTATAATGAGCACCGTGTCGCAGAGGGCAGACCTTGAAGGCCAGCGTGGTTGCTGAGCCAGATAAGTCAAACCAGGAAGCGAACGAGCGGGAGAATGTACAAAAGCCTTCTGAAGCAGTTATTAATTGCCCGGAAGCATGTTTGTTATTTTAAGTGACATGATTGTAATATTTCATACTTGTGCTTATCAGCCTCTACAGAAGCATGCATTTTGATAGAGACCAAATCTTCACTGAGGATGCACTGACAGAGCTAGATTTTCTGAAAGAGTGGAGGGACAACTGGAAGCACAGACGCTGAGAACGACTTATGCTATTGAATGCCAAGCAGAATAAGGTGGAGCGAGCAGCAGAAAGAAACAGGAATTAACAAAAAATCGAAGCCTTTTCATGGAGGGGGAAATGTCCTTATCAATTTCTAGACTATACATTTCAATTCTATCGGGCATGTGGGAAAAACAAAACAAAATCACCCTAATGCGCCTTTTTTTAAAGACTAGGTGTGCTGTCAAGTACCCGTCGGCATTCACGTGGCCAGACTTGTATTTTTAATTGTGTATCAAATCGGAATCAGAGATAGGTTTCAAAATAAAGAAAAATAATGGAGTTTAGCGCATGTTCGATTAAGCGAAGCCCACTGTCCTGTAGAAAAGTGGTGTTCTTTTTTGAGAAACGGGTTTTTTTGTCAAGGTAGTGTTGGTGCTTTTCCTCTCACAGAAGGATTCCACATTACCTCCAATGATCACATCCAATAAAACGTGGGAGAACGTCTAGATCTACTATACCCATGCTGTTTCATTTCATTTTAATTGGAGTGGGACTCTTCGGTAACCTGTGGGAGTGTGCTTCACTGGTGGACAGCTCTTCATGGCTTGAGCCGCCCTGGAATTTTCCCTTGAGTGGATCTATCTTGTAAACAGTAGCTGGCTCTGCTGAAAATAGTCAGAGGGTGGATTGCAATGGACAAAAAGCCTTTTTTAAGCCAAGAAAGTCAGAGAAATATAGATTTGTTTATCCTAGCTTTTCATGGCAGGGGCTTCATTCTTTAAGTCTAAAACATCTGAAAGATGCCTCGTGTTGGTAAGGATCCAAACATTTTTCTTGCTAAAGTGCCTAAATACTTGTTTTAATGACCATCTAGTACACGAGTTAAAATGAAGTTTTAAAAAAAATGCATTTTAGGATAAATGATGTTATGTGTTTCCTTTTGATAAATGTGTAAATATCTCACTTTATATTTTCATCAGCATGTCCAAACTGATGCAAGATACACATTTTATCAACTGAGATGAATAATAAAATTGTTGCTTATATAACTTAAAGCAACTTCCTAAAATTGCTATCTTAGCATTTTTGACTCTTGGATCTTTTACTATTACTTTCCTTTCAATTTTTATTGCCTACTTTCAATGAAAATAACCCACGCTTGAATTAAAACCACAATTGTTTTTTATTGTTTTTAAGGTTCATGTCTGTAGATAAAGAGTAGCTTATGAATACGATAGCTGGACAGAAATAAACACATATATTCCAACTTTAAAGAAATATTAAGCACTTTATATGTAATTTGGTGATAGAAGCACTTAGTTTATTTAAAGGCACTATTTTATTCATATATCTGTATTTATTTATTTTTGCCAATTATTTTATCTAAAAAAATTATTTTTGAGGGCTCTTATGGCTCTTATAACAATCTATACATCAATTGTATCAAGCACATTTGTACATATGTTACCATCATTATTTCTAGACACTTGATTTCTATTGATTGCTTGCTGTCAGCTCCTCTTTTTGGCCCCCCCCCCCCCAGCCCCTCAACCTCGTGGTCCCTAGTAAATTATAAATTATTATTATTTTCATATCTTAGACCAACCACTGTGTCCCTTCCCTCACGGTCTCTGTTGTTCATCCCCCCCGGGGTGTGAGGTTGTGGTTATGTGTCTATATCATTATGAGCGGTTCCCCCTTCCTCCCCTCCTTTCCCCACCTTCCTCCTCTACGCCTGGTATTGCTACTCCCATTCCTGTTCCTGGATTCTGTAAGGCACTATTTTAATTAGAGGATCAATTTGACTCCCAACATTCTCAAATAGTGGGCCAGTATCATCTTGATACTAAAGATAATAAAGAAGCATATCAAGAAGCATACCAAGACACATTCCACATGCACACATAAATGTAATATGTAAGTAATAAATAGCTGATATTTTGTGAGCAGGTAGTACAATCATGATCAAGTTGGCTTTCACCTAGGCTTATATAGTTTCTTTTGAGAAAATAGATAAATGTCATTTTATACATTACAGTATTAAACTAGGAAAGAGACATGATTATCTCAATAATTTGATTAAATTTGACATGAATTCATCCTGTAACACATTCTTACTGAGCTGATTAAAATGATTTGGATAATAATGGAATTCTCCTTTTAGCCTCTGATATATGTTTTAAACAAGAGCTAGGTAACGTGCAACAGTGAGCAGTATTCGTACAGGTTAATGAGTAATTTAATCTCTGTGTTCCATTGATGCATGTTGTTAGGTATTTGGGTCACCTTATGGGGAAATATGCAATGAGGGCTCTGGTTAAGCCATCTGTGATGTGTCTGACCGATAGATGTAGCTCATAGTATTTATGTTGGACATCAAATAAAACAAGTTAGAGCCTATGAAATGTGCATTTTGCACCCAACCCGTCCTTTATCTATGCTTTCCCATTCACACCTACACTAGTACACAGTTATTTTTACATCCAAACCTTTTCTTTTTTAAAAACTATAGTCTTAACTCAATAAAGGAATTTTTATGTAAAGAAAAGTAAATTAAGCCCTTAAACATTTTCTCTTAGAATGTTTCAAGATAGATTTTTTTTTTTTGCTTTTCATTGACTATTTTAGAATCTTGGAATATGCTTTGGAGAGATCCTGGGATACACACAGACATTGAGCATCATGGCTTCACTTGTTGACCAGAAGTAGAAAAATGTCACGTATATGATCTTTGAAATATTTATGACAAGTTCATAAGGAGAGATTGCTGTTCCCATAGGTTAAGAGCTCACAGGACGGATAGGTGTCAAAGGCAGGATCGGAACCCTGGGAATCTAATGAAAATCTTTATTCTGTACTAGTTCCCTGTACAAAAGAAGAAGAAGCCACACAATTGTGTATGTTCTTCAACGTGCAAGGAACACATATGTGAGAATATTTAAGAAACACTAAAGTCTTCCGTCTAGGACAGAAACGCAAATGAGTTTCCTTTTCATAAGCTTATTTATTCATAACTTCTGCCCCCTCTGCTCAGTTGCTTCAAAACTTGCCATTGAGAAGCACTGTTTATTGCCTAAGAAGGACCAATAATTCAAAATCCTTTTATTGTTTTGCAGTGAAGATGCCATGTTCTTGGATTTATTAATTAATTTCTGGGACTTCATGAAAGTTTATCTTTTCTAGAGTTTCGAAGCTTAAAATAAAGAAAAAGAAGAGAAATGAAAGGAAAGGCTTATATATTCCCTTGAATAGAACGAGAGGTAGTCCAGGATTAGAGGTTGTAAGTAATTTTCCATTTCTGAGTATGATTTTCCTTTGCTTTGATGCATTTTTTAAAATATGCATCAACTCGCTAATAAAACAATGGTTTTAGTAAGGAAAGAAATGAAAATATATTTACTTTCATGAGTATTCTGGCTTTAATTGTGCAAAATTAAAAATCCTCACAGGATTTAAAAATAGAGCTATTTTTAAATGCTTTGTAATATGTCAATCATCTAGAAAAATGGTCATTTTAAATTTTTCTTTGAGGCTACACATTTTTATATTATTGCTAATACTAGTTCTGAACCTAGACTTCAGAGGAAAAAACTTTCTAGGAGTATTTGTATTTTCTTTTTATGAATATGAGAAATGCAGTTATATAGATCTCATGATACATAAATGTTCACCTCTCTACGATTTCTAATCAACACATTTTTTTTTTAAACTTAAAAATCCTAGTGACAAACTTTATATGTTCAGACACAGGAACAAATTCTCTTAGGAAGATAAAGAGATAAGAATTAAATTACCACTGATAATTTTCACAAGATTGCACTTCAGTGGAGTGTTTATGAAGATATGCATTATCTTTTTACTTTTGTAAATATATTATTTCCACCAGGTGCTATAGTACTTTTGAATTATTAAATATATATATATTTTAAATCAGAAAACATAGACTGTTCTTGTAAAATGGGCCTAATCAATTGATTGAGAGGTCAAGGAATATTTGAGGAAATTAGATAATACACCACACTATAGTTTCCTATAATGGACATGAATACTTGTCTGTATTTGCAGATAAGAGACCGACAAAAGTATTAAAAATGTCAGAATGTCAAGATATATTTGGTTCCAAATTATTATAGCTTCCGCCTCCTACTGTAACTGAATATTTTACCTAAAATGACTTGGGTGTGACAAGTTGGTTTACTTGTTGGTTATCTTTATGATTCCATTTTATGGAAACTGCAACAGGTAGCACAATGGATTCCAACCCACCAGTTACACCTCAGGAAAAAGATGAGCTTAATTTCTTTTATAAAGAGTGATAATCTTGTAAACCCTAAGAAGCAATAGGGTTGGAAGCCACTTAATGTTTGGATGAGAGAGTAAATATTAGCAACCCTGTGGTACTGTTTGTTTGAAAAGTATTTTTGTATTTACTTTTAGTCTATTGTTGTGTCTGAATATTTGCCTCAAAATCTGTTTAAGGAAAAGATAAAGATAATTTGAAGGAGGAACACAAAAAGATTTTTGTGGCTCTGATGAAGATCATTTTGGACTCCGTTTCTTCTTAGTTTGCATTTTTTTGCATAAATTCAGTACGCTTATTTCTTTTATATCTGGGAACTAGCTTGTGTGTCCTATTGACATTGCCAGGAAAAGACACCTGGAAATCCGTAGTGCATAATTAGGCTACCAGGATTCAAGGTCAAGATTTATGTGTGTCATCCTTTGGTGTAAATCTGTGTTTTCGCTTTTACCAAATTGGAATTGTGAAAGGGGATTTTAAATGCCAAGGACCTGTCAGTTTTGATATGTGAGGATAATTTTGAAGATGTAAAATTCTCCCCAACCTGTCTCCTGTGCTCTTTTCCCAAAAAGCAAGAAGGCGCGAACGCATTACTGTATATAGACAATCCAATAAGAAGATCAGCGATTTGTGGAAAGTAAACCATAAAGCAACATCCCCTACAATCAGTCAGCCCTTCTCTGTGGCTCATTAAGTACAGGAATCAGTTTGCCCAGCTTGGAAGGAAAAAAAAAGGCGGCGGCTTTCAGTTCAAACTGTTCACACAGCCGAACTCTTGGGTCTGGGATTGGTAGGTGACTGCTTAGTTCTGTTTATCCCTCATGGCTTGTCTTTGGGGGAGAAGGGGGATTTTACCTTTGAATGGGTAAAAAGTCTAAAAGAGGGCTTTTGAATTTCATTGTTATTGTGGAGACAGGGGCTTTATCATGGCAGCTTTGACATGAGGCCAGGTTTGAGAGTATCTGAAATGATTTTAGGTTGGGTACTCTTCCCCCAGATGCATCCCTGTGATATTGTTATTAATGACAAGCTACAAATGGTGACAACTTGGCATTGGCTAAAGATTGGTGGATGCCACTTATCTACAAGCCAAGATCATTTAAGTTAAAGGAGAAGTGTTTGAAAGTCTTCCTACCTTATTTGAAAAACACATATACTTAATCAGTTTAGTAAAATTCTATAATTCTATTGCGCTCCTTAGCATAAATATTTAGCCTTCCATCTTTTCCTTGTGTAATATTTGATAACTTACATGTGATATTTGTTAATAGCAAATCCATTCCTGCTTTCTGGATCTATTGTTTGATCTGAATTCCTACCTCCTTGGAGACTATGAGATGATGCTAGTCATCTTGGGTAACTTACTGGTTTAAGAATTCTCTGATTCCATAGAATCTAGAAAAAAGGAAGAGGTTGCTGAATGTGATAATGACAACTTGCTCATTCCGAATAGACCTCACAAAGTGTATAGATCCTGTTGATAAATCTTTTTAAATACTATTTAAGATATATAACTTTAGATGGCAATGGATCTTTTATAAAATTAAAATAGAAGGCGGTGAGTGTATGTATTTGTAGCTAATACATGAGGTGTGGCTGCTCGGTTAGAAATATTGATCTACTAAAATATCATTGCCTATCACTGTAGTTCATTTTCTAATTTCTGGATTGGACGCATGGTGAAGCATTTAGTCCTGTGCGTTTTAATAAATTAACCTTACAGTGAAATTAGAAAATTATGTTCTGTAACCGTGTTCTTTTAAGTATGAAGTACTTCTGATGGGTGGACACGTATCAGGAAGAGCTCAAAGCTGGAAGAACCATAGAATAGAGCAGTGAGGAGTTATATTCTTTTCTTTGTGAGCTGTATCCAGTTGATTTCCGCCCCCTCCCCAGGAACTATGCAACACCCCAAAGAACACAACAGCAGAAACGTTGTATAGAACACCCGGGAGCAGGCTCCAAGTTTGCTGGACTGAGGAATACAAAGATAATAGCTTTGGCTGCATTCACTAGATATATGAGGGTGTGTGTGTGTAAAATTGTATTATCTTTTCATTTCATTATTTCCATGAATGTTTTAAGCCTTCTTATACAGGGGCTTTATAAATCTTGCCTTTTTAATATTTCTGAATCCCACAAATTTTAGCGGTAACTGAGAAAGCGCATGGTTTTATACTCTTTAACCTCCAGTTGCCATTTTGTATTATGTTGGGTTTCCCTCCCTAAATTATTTACTTAGGAATAATGATTTATTGTGATATTAAAAAAATTATATATAAGGAGTAGTAATTAGCCAGTATCCTCTTCCTACCCTGAATGAATCGGTTATGTATTGTTACTGAAGCTTTATTTTCTAGATTAGTATTATAAAATACCGGGGGCGGGGGGGGCACAGAAATCACTAATAGTTATTGAATTGAGTTGATCATCACTAGCTTCAAATAAATACCAAATAAATAGCAATCCTTAAATTTTCAATACGTGTTATCCCACTAAAGCCAAAGCAGCATTGGATTTTTTTTAGTGTGAGAGACCTTTGGAATAAGCTTATTCACATCTCTTACATTTTCTTCAACTGTAAATAATATTTGAACCTTCAAGAAAATTATTCCGGTACCTTTCTCAAGTACTATTTATTTTGAAAATAATTTAAAATGTGTTTGGTGTAAATTAAATGTGCTCATGCCCTTTATAGATATTAAAGGAAAGGTCAGTCAGGATAAAATGATTGCATCTATTAAGACACAACGTGTTTCCAAATGACTGAAAAGTGAACTAAAACTGGCTTACTCAGTAATGGGATTTCCATGTCTTACGAAACTGAGGGTCCAAAGGTATGAAGTCTAGAGAATGGTTTGATAAAGTCACATGTTATTTTCGTTATTCTCATCCCCGGTTTCCCTTCTCTGATATTCCTTCTAGTTATAGATAATCCTTGCCCAAGCCATCTTGATGTTCTTCCCAGGCCACGCCAGGGGAAAGTTGGAGAGGTGTCCTTTCCAGCAAAGTCATGCATATGCTCTGCTTGTTGGGGGTTAGGTCACAAATCCACACCTGAAAGTGATTAGCTTTCTCTCTCTCTCTGATTTAAAAATTTTACTAATATTCAAAAGTTTCCTAAAGCCGAGGCAGCGGAGGAAGATGGCGGCGAGCATTCCACAGCAGGTGTAGACCATGGGACAGCTGCCGAAGAAGAATATTATCAAGTTTCTACAGGATCACTGTTCAGACTCCTTTCTCGCAGAACATAAGTTATCAGGAAATATTAAAAAGGTGGCTAAAACCGCTAACAAGGATCATTTGGTTATAGCCTAAACTGTCTTTTTGAAACTAAGCATTTCAAAGGTAACTAAAGTGGCTGAACAGATGAAAAAGGTGAAGATTCTTGAGGACAAATTCGAGGAAAACAAGTTTGCAGAGACTGGTCGAGGGAGATTGAAGCACTGGTCGAAGCACTCTTGTCTGAGTAAGGCAGAAGAGGGCTCAACTAGAGATTGACCAGAATGGGCTCCTGGCGAGAAAGGACAGCCTGATGCCACAGTTTCGCCAACTGTAAAACTTATTAATTAAGTGGAATTAGTGGATATTGATTGAAGTCACAGCACTTCAAGTCTGAAAATAGCAGAAACAATGATAATATCTGCCCTTGAATAAACTTAATGTAACTAATTACGTTGATGCTGGTGACTATAACATTTAAGGGCGGCATCAACTAGTAAGAAGATAAAGCCTGTTTACTTGATCCCAGACTTTTGAAGAATGTAATCTCATATCCTTGAAAGCTAAAGTAATTTACTACAGCTCTATAAATTATTGGTTAAGGAGAATCGATTTTCCTTTTTCCTCAATACAAACTTGTCCACTTAAAAAAATAAGAAAAGTTTCCTATATATCCACTCCTTACATACATGTTTATGTCCCAAAGACCAGGTTATTATGCAAAAATTGATGTTATTAGAAAATTGAGGATAGCCCACCCTTTCCCCCCCCCAGAAGAATGCACTACACAGGACAGCACGGAAGCTCCAGCTCAGGGAGAGGGGCATGTCTGATCACAGCCCACAGGAGCAAACAAAGAGGAAGGAGAGAGTGAGGAACACATCCTGACCCACCAAGCCCCGAGGACAGTAATGCTCAGAGAGGACCTGTGTCCATCTGGGTAGACTAGAGAAACAAATAGAAACTCATATGTGTTTAAGGAAGAAATTTATATAGAAGAGCAATTGAACATTGAGAAAACATCCCAACCCAGTCCAGTCCAAGCCCATAAGTCTGATATTAGCCCATATGTCTGATACCAATATATAAATCCCTTTTCAGACTCATGAAACACATGCACTGACACTAAGTCCAGGATGATCACAGGCCTGTGGGTAGAAACTCTTTGGTTCCAGTGGTGTTGTAAGGATCTCAGCGCTGGCAGGGGTCTCTAAGTGGCTTCTCCAGCTTCAGAGGTCTGGTTACATCAGGGTAGTTCCATGTGTCTTGTCAGCTGCAATATTTCCCATTTCCAAGGAGGAAATAAGGGATTTCCCAGAATTCTCAGGAGAAGGCTATGCCCACACAAAGGTCTCATTGGCCATGGCCTGATTGACAGACTAGACTCCACCCCTTCACTCTAATTGACACTAGATTATATAACTGCCACAGGACCATAGGGCCAGCCCTACCACGAGAAAGTACATCCTTCACTGACCCATTGCACTATAGGGGACAACACTGGAGACACAGTGCAGAAATTGTGCCTGATCTGACCCCACTACACTAAGGGTGTGCAACAGAGCCGCAAGGGGTACAAAGCAATGAAGTCCCTAAGGAATACTAAAAATAGACTTTGGGGCCAGGGCATGGCACTCCATCAGACTTTACTGCAAAACACTCCTAAAGGTCAACAAACAGACCTGGAATATTTATAGGCTTTTCTTTGTTGTTGTTGCTGTTGTTTTTATTTATTTTGTTGCTTCGTTTTGCTCTGTCTTGTTTTTTGAGCATATTAATAACTCTGAATGTTTATCTAGATAAGATAGGCAGGATAAACAGTCCAGAGGAGAAAACCCAGTTCCAGGGTGACACAGGAAAGAGGGAGGCAGGGGAAAGGAACGGGGCTGCCAACAAACCTAGGGACAAGGGAACAACAAGTGATCTAAAATCGATGGCAAGGAGGGCGTAGGATGCATGGTGGGGCTTGATCAAGGGCAATGTAACTGAGAGGAATTACTGAAACCCAATTGAAGGTTGAACATGATAGTGGGACAAGAGGAAAATAAAAGGAAATAGAAGATATGTACATGCGTAAATATATTTATATGTAATGATAGGGACATAGATCTATGTACATATATTTATATGTTAAGTATTAAGGTAGTAGATGGACATTGGGCCTCTACTCAAGTACTCCCTCAACACAAGAACACTTTGTTCTAATAACTTGGCATCCTGTAATGCTCACTTTCCTGACATGATCGCTGAAGACAAAGCAGGTGCATAAGCAAATGTGGCGAAGAAAACTGATGTTGCCTGGTTATCAAAAGATATAGCATCTGGGATCTTAAAGGCTTGAAGATAAACAAGCGGCCATCTAGCTCAGAAGCAACAAAGTCCACATGGAAGAAGCACACCAGCCTGTGTGATTATGAGGTGTTGATGGGATCAGGTATCAGGGCATCAAAGACCCAGAACAAAAAATTACATTGATGGGGGAATGTGGGGGAGGGTGGAGTGGAGACACAAAGCCCATCTCTAGACATTGGACATTCCCTCACAGAAGGGTCACAAGGAAGAGACGAGCCACTCAGGGTGCAGTATAGTACCAATGAAACATACAAGTTTCCTCTAGTTCTTTGATGTTTCCTCCCCCTCACTATCATGATCCCAATTTTACCTTACAAATTGGCTAGACAGGAGCATGTTCATGGGTACAGATAAAGAGCTTGAGACACAGGGAATCCAGGGCAAATAAACCCCTCAGGACCAACAATGAAAGTAGTGATACCAGGAGGTTAAGGGGAAGTTGGGACAAGAAAGGGGGAACCGATCACAATGATCCACATAACCCCCTCCCAGGGTGACAAACAACAGAAAAGTGGGTGAAGAGAGACAGCAGTCAGTGAAAAAATTATAATTTATAAATTATGAAGGTTTCATGAGGTTGGGGGTGGTGGTGAGCCAATATCAAGGGCTCAAGTAGAAAGAAAATGTTTTGAAAATGATGAGGGCAACATATGTACAAATGTGCATGACTTAATAAATGTATATATGCATTGTGATAAGAGCAGTAGGAGCCCCAAATAAAATGATTAAAAAAAAGAAAGAAAATGGAGGATGATCACAAGAAATCACAAATGGAATATGACTAACTACATTGTTGCATAGCTGCCGGATTGCATTACATCACTACACAACTACCCAACCAGGGAGAATTATTCCTAACCAAAGAAACACGGAAGTTTAGTAATCACCGCCAGCACCTTTCACCTCAGTGTCCATCCTGTGAGCTGTATGTATGTGGTTAACACCCCCAATAGTCAGATAGATTTTTTTTTTTGTTTACCATTTCCCTAAGTTCAAAATGGTAGATTATGAAATCTTTGATAAATTTAAGGAGTGGATATAATAACTTTGGGAGTCGACATGGGCAGTTCAACCCTGTCCTATAAGATCAGTGAGTGAGAATCGATGATGGCAGTAAGTTTGCTATTTTGGTTTGGTAGTTACTTTGAATTCATATTATTCACACACCTCTATTTGTACAAGGGAGGTTAATGTTTGTGGGAGAATATCTTTATCCTTTCATTCCACTTTGCCTTGAACTTTTGAAGGCCCCTCATATATTTATAGATCTATATCTGCTTGAAGAAGATTGTGGGTCAGTGGAGAGATTATGACAAGAAGGTTTTGCATTCATAAAAATTGTTTTATATAAAAGTATTTAACATCCATTAATTTTGCTTCCCAAGGAAATTGTCTGTGTGAATAGATGAATTTTCCAGCAAATTATGTTTAATCTTTTATGTCTAATAAGTTATTAAAACTAGTTTGAGTTTAGGGTTTAAGAAATTGTATTTGGATGGAATTTTTTATTTGTATAATTTTCAACTTCAGATATTTTAATGTGAGTATATATATTTTAATCATTTTATTTCGAGCTCATACAACTCATCACAATCCATACATACATCTATTGTGTAAAGCACATTTGTACAGTCGTTACCCTCATCATTCTCAAAACATTTGCTCTCCACATAAACCCCTGGCTCAGCTCCTCATTTCCCCACCTCTCTCCTCGCTCCCCCTTCCTCATGAACCCTTGATAATTTATAAATTATTATTTTTTGTCATATCTTACTCTGTCCGATGTCTCCCATCACCCACTTTTCTGTAGTCTGTCCCCCAGGGAGGAGCGAATATGTAGCTCCCTGTAATCGGTTCCCCCTTTACATGTGAATATAATTTTTAAAAGAAACTCAAATCAATCTTTTTCGTTTTGTGTCATTGAAATAAAAGTAAATAAATTTATAGAAGGTTTGGGGCTTAGGTAAGTATTTAGGTACCCTATCTCCCAACAGAGGTGCTTGGGTGGCGTAGTGGTTATGAATTGGGCTTCAATCTGGAAGGTCAGCAGTTGTAAAACCACCAGCTAGCTCCACAGGCTCAAGATAGATGGGTTTTCTACTGTGTAAAGAGTTAGTCTCTGAAACGCACAGGAGCACACAGGGCCAGAAAGGGTCTGCATCAACTCAATGGCAGTGAGAATTTTTTAAGTTTTTTTCAATCTGATTTTTCCCCCTATCAGATTTGACAAATATTTTTTATTGCATTGGTCTTTAAAACAAGTAAGTTTGGGGTTTTAAACTGAGTAATGTGGTATTTTTTTAAATCATTTTATTAGGGGCTCATACAACTCTTATGACAATCCATCGTAAGCAATTGTGTAAAGTGCATTTGTACATTCATTGCTCTCATTCTCAAAGTATTTTTAATGAATTTAATTCAAACATTTAATATTCCTTCTCAATTCCAGTATTCTTAAGATTTATTTTGTTGACAATAAAGTGTATTTATATTTAATTCACTTTTATTTAACCTAATTAGGTTATGACCAGTTTTTGATTAAAAATAAATTCTGTACAAGAGCATCTTGTAACTTCTTGAAGATATATACCCCATAGTGAAATCCTTGGTCCTAGACTCACCCATATCCATAAACTGATATCCAAACTGGTTATATGAGGTTTACTTCTAGTCTTCTGTTTGTTTCTACTTTTATCTGGGACTTGCCTCTTCCAGACTTTTTTTTTAGATCTTTAATTTGCATTTTACTGATTACTATTGAACCAACGTTCTAAACATTTTGGACTTTTTTTTTTTTGCTCCTCCGTGAACATATGGCTAAATTGAACATACCTTTTATGTATATTTAAAATCAGATCATTTGTCTTTCTATTGGATAAATTGGATATGTATGCACAATACAAACACACATTTACACAAATGTATCAATAGCTTTATTTTGGGTAGAAGCATTGTAGATCTCTTATTCTTACCTTTTAGTTTTGTTTGTGGTTTGTTACTTAACAGACTTTAAAAAACTTGTTTTGTTTAGGCTAAAGATGCTTTTGTGACTTTTTCAAAAGTTACTCTGTGATCATTTGTCGTATGAGTGCATGAGTGGTGCTTCTGCCCTCAAACATTTCACACTTATTGACTTTCTGTGTAATGCATATTTTAGACTCTGTTGGCTTCTCAAGGGATTGTAGTTGTGGTTTGAGGGGGAGATTGTCTAACTTAGAGGTGTTTCCAGTAAATAAAGTATTTTCCTACTTCCTGTTGTTGACTGCCATCATTTATGATTTTGGTGACCCATGTGTGCAGAGTAGAACTCATCCACATGGTCTTTAAAGCTTTGACCTTTGAGAGCAGGTTCCCAGGTGGGTCTTCCAAGGCACCTCTGCATGGTTCATCAGTTACCAAGACTTGCTGTATGTTTTCGGTCCCAGACCAATCTGTACCAGAACTCTAGTTCAGAGAAAACATAAGGCTTTGTTCTGGGCTCGAATACTGGAATCGGGTACTTCCATTCATTGTTTCTTCCCTTCGTGTCAGCAGAATTTGGAGATTTAATCTAAACTTGTCCTTATCCCTTGCCATACTATTGTTTTATTTAAAAGGATTAGGGGCTTGTCCTGGGGGACGCATCACGGCCCTCTGCTGCTCATTATAAGCAAATTTCATTGAATCAGCTTAGTGGAATTGTAAAATGAACTACCTTGGTGCTTGTTCTATCCTGATTTTTTAAATTTTATATTTGCTTTACTTTGCTCACTGAAGAGCCCTGAAATCTCTTACATTTCCAAGGTAATTTTCTCTTATTTAAATTTTGTATAATATCTGCTTCTGTTTTCTTTCTCCATTATTCTGTCAGCTTTAAAAGTTACAAGACAAAGGGCATTTATAGAGGTCTAGATAAAGACATGTACATATGCAAATATATTTATATATGAGGATGGGGAAATATATTTATGTGCCTATATTTATAGGTTTAGTATTAAGGTAGCAGAAGGACATTGGGCCTCCACTCAAGTACTCCCTCAATGCAAGAATGCTTTCTTCTATTAAATTGGCATTCTATGATGCTCACCTTCCCAGCACAACCGCTGAAGACAAAGCGGGTGAATAAGCAAAAGTGGTGAAGAAAACTGTTGGTGCCTGGCTATCAAAGGATATAGCATCTGGGGTCTTAAAAGCTTGAAGGTAAATAAGCGGCCATCTAGTTCAGAAGCTACAAAGCCCACATGGAAGAACACATCAGCCTGTGTGATCATGAGGTGCCAAAGGGATCAGTTATCTGGCATCAAAGAACAAAAAATCATATCATTGTGTGCTCACCTCCATGATACGATTGCTGAAGACAAATGGGTGCATAAGCAAATGTGGTGAAGAAAGCTGATGGTGCTTGGCTATCAAAAGGTATAGCCTTTGGGGTCTTAAAGGCTTGAAGGTAAGCAAGTGGCCATCTAGCTCATAAGCAAAGCCCACATGGAAGAAGCACACCAGCCTGTGTGATCACGAGGTGTCAAAGGGATCAGGTATAAGGCATCATCAGAACAAAAAATATTACCATAGTGAATGATGGGGGGCAGTGAGGAGTGGAGACCCAAAGCCCATTTGTAGGCCACTGGAGATCCCCTTGCAGAGGGGTCTTGGGGAGGAGACGAGCCAGACAGGGTGAAATGTAGCAAAGATGAAAAATGCAACTTTCCTTTAGTTCCTGAATTCTTCCTTACTCCCCCGACTATCATGATCTGAATTCTACCCTGCAAGTCTGGCTAGACCAGAGGATGTACACTGGTACAGATAGGAACTGGAAACACATGGAATCCAGGGCGGATGATCCCTTCAGGACCAGTGGTGTGAGTGGAGATACTGGGAGGGTAGAGGGAGAATGGGTTGGAAAGAGGGAACCGATTACAAGGATCTATATGTGACCTCCTCCCTGGGGGACGGACAACAGAAAAGTGGGTGAAGGGAGATGTTGGGCAGGGCAGGATATGACAAAATAAGCAATTTATAAATTATCAAGGGCTCATGAGGGAGGAGGGAGCGGGGAGAGAGGGGGAAAATGAGGACCTGATGCCGGGGGCTTAAGTGGACAGCAAATGTTTTGAGAATGACGAGGGCAATGAATGTACAAATGTGCTTTACACAATTGATGTATGTATGGATTGTGATAAGAGTCATATGAGCCCCTAATAAAACAATTTTAAAAAAAAGAAAAAAAAGTTACAAGGATGTTATAGTCTAGACCATCTATGACCCACTTCCTGGTTTCCATTGTGGGTATAGGCATGTCTTCTTTTTTATTTCTGTTATCTCATAGTTGTTACTTTATTGAGCTTGAACCCATCTAGGTGGGAAGGAGGTACATTTGTCAGTCAACTAGCTCGATTTCGTCTTACACGTGAGGGCGTGCCCCCCTCCCCTACCGAATTACACCGAGCTGAGAGAAGCTTCATAGTGCACACTTTTCCCACAAGGCAAGCATCAAGCAACTCCGTCTAAATTAGTGCACCCAGTGACATTGCCTGGGAAGTTTCTCTCTGGTCACCGTGAATTAGGTTTTGACCAGTTTTTCGTGAAAGCAGTTTCACTTGAGCTTCGCTTTTGATGATGGCCAATTTAAGATAATAGCATAAGGCTGTGAAATTTTGTTTCCTTCTTGAGAAAAGTGCCGCAAAAACTGTTGTGATGTTTAATACAGGTTACAAGGACAGCGCTATGGGAAAAACTCAAGTGTACAATTGGTGTTATTGTTTCAAAAATGGTGAAATGTCTATTGATGACAAACCTCGTTCTGGATGTCCATCATCTTCCCTAACTGATAAAAATGTTGACTTGTAGTGCATTTGGAGTTCATTCCACCAGGTCAGACTGTTAATCAAGATTTCTATTCAGAGCTTCTGAAAAGATTGTGTAACAGCGAGTGACAAAAAAAAGTCCTGATTTGTGGCAGACGGGGGACTGGTTTTGCCACCTTGACAATGCTCCTGCTCACATAGCAATCTGTGTACCAGTGACTGGCAGAAAAATCCCAACAAAAAACAGTATGTCTTTTTTGCTCCATGCACTTTAGTCACCTGACCTTGCTCTGTGCAACTTCTTTTTGTTTCTGCAAATGAAGGGGAACATGAAAGGACAGCGATTTGATGACATAGAAGAGGTGAAGAAAAAAAACCGAGGAGGTGGTATAAGCCATCCAAACACATGAGTTTGAAAAATGTTCCCAATAGTAGAATTGCAGATTTGACAAATGTATTAAGTGTAATGGAGAGTACTTCGAAGGTGATAAGATTTTTTGTAAAAAAATTTAATACATAGCTTTGAAAAAGAATTCCGGTTTTGGGGGGGTACCCCTTATGTAATTTTACCTCATTTGTTTAAAGAAGGTCTTTATATAACCATAGAATATGCTTCTCTCACTAGTAGATGTTGGCAAGAAAAATCATTGTTACAGTGATTCGGGTCTTTTCAGATATAGGGTTAGCTTGTATTCTTATTAAATGTTCTTCTCGTGCTTACACTGAGAATTATCCTCGTTATTTTTATGGAGCTTGAAATTCTTACTTTTTCCATTTTGCTACATAAGTCTCAAAATGTGTGTGGTGGTCTGAGTTGATTATATCTCTGTCACAGGCCATATTGTCTGACAATAATGGGGTGAAAGCTAAAGCCAAGTGAGTTAATTCAATCTGTAATCCCCGACAGTGTGCCTTCTGCCTCTTTCCCGAAGTTCGTAACCTCCATGTGACCTGCCCATAACCAGTTGATTGAATCTTCTTTTTCTTTAGCCTAGGGGGTCTTGTATTTGTAGTTTTCACTGTTGTTGATTTTAAATATACTTTAAAATATACTCACATGTTAGAAGTTATTTTAAGGCTGACTTGGTAAAGCTTTACTGCCTCCATACCTACCTGTACAATTTAATATATGCCCTGTGATACTTTTAAGCCCTGGTGGTATGGTGGTGTACATAAGGTCAGCAGTTTGAAACCACCAGCCACTGTGGGGAAGAGAGATGAGGTTTTCTACTCATTTAAAGAGTTGCAGTCATGGAAACCCGTAGAGGTAGTTCTACTCTGTCTTTTAGGGTCACTGTAATTTGGAATGGACTAAATAGCCCTCAATTTAGTATGTGATACATCAGAAGATGCGGTGGGGCCGGGGCAAGACATTTCCTCAAACACTTGGAGCCTAAGAACTCTAGGAATGAACATCGTGATTCACGAATTTAAAATTCCTGTGTTTCCACATGGAGTTTTTAATACTTAAAAGTAAATACTTCAACTCAAACACTTGCAAAGCAAAGTGGTAAATTCAGTTGAGGCAGAATATGTGTCCAGAGGGATCACAATTTTACATTGAATGGACGTGTGTGTATGTGTTTGTGAATGATTGGAGCAAATTCATTTTAGACTCTAAATTTAAGATTTAAGACTTTTGTTGATAGTAGAAGTGTTTGGTTTTTAGTTGTTAAAGTAAGCTAATTGGAGCTGTTGTTGTATGTTATTGAGTAGGTTTTAGTTCATAAAAACTCACTGCCATTGAGATGATGCCAGTTTATCGACTCTATAGGACACAGAACTGCCCCGTGGGCTTATAAGATTGATTCTTACAGGATTATTAAGCCTCATCTTTCTCCCATGGAGCATCTGCTGGTGTCAAATTCCTGACCTTGTGGTTAGCAGCCCAACGTTTAATCCATTACCACATCACTATACCTCTTTTGATTCTTAGCAACCCTTTATACAACTGTAAAAGACACTGTACAGTCCTGCATCATTCTTACAATTGTTATGTTTGAACCCATTGTGCAAACAATGTGTCAGTCCACCTTGTGAAGGATCTTCCTTTTTATCAATGACTCTCTACCAAGCATGATGTTCTTTTCCATGGACATACCTCTCCCAAGAAGGTGTCCAAAGTATAGTCTTGCTCTCTTCACTTCTAAAGGAGCATTGTGGCTGTACATCTTTCAAGAAAGGTTTGTTCTTCTAGAAGTCCACAGTAGTTTGAATATTCTTTGCCAGTACCATAGTTCAAATATATCAGTGCTTCTTTAGTTTTCCTCATTATTTGTCTAGCTTGCACAGTGACTATGAGGAGATTAAAAATGTCATGGCTTGGGTCAGGTGCATCTTAGTCCTCAAAGTGACATCTTTTACTTTGTAACACGTTAAAGAGATCTTGTGCTGCAGATTTGCTTAATGCAAATGCCATTGACTTTCTTGACTTCTGTTACTATGAGTATTGATTATGGATCCAAACAATATGAAATCCTTGACAACTTCAACCTTCTTTTGCTTATCATGATTGTGGTAGTTACAGAATTTCATGTCAAGTTGAAATGCAGGCGTATAGGGAGGGAGTCTTGTCTGTCTATCAGGTCAGAGCCTGATGGTGCCTCCTTGTGGGCATGGCTTCTCATAAGGAGGGTCCTGGGAACCTTTCCTGACCATCACCCCTTTGCTTTCACCTTCACTTTCACCTTCATCCTGGCAAGCCACTCTGAGACCTACCAGAGTCTTGGAGATGCATCTACTGCCATTGGATCTACAAGACTTTGCACCCATATTCCTGCATTCTGCATCATTGCATGTGGCTGCGTGAGCCCGAAGAGGGACTTATGGACTAGTATTGGACTTATGGACTTATGCCTTCCTCTACAGTGTACCAAGGTAGGTCAGGTACTTCAAGTTGGTCCAATGTAGGCCATCTGGCAGTCCATGCTTCAATGAACCAACCAAATAAAGAATTAGATCCTTTCTTAGCGTCTCTCGTAGAGACATTGAAAGAAGATTCTGTACTTAGGGGTCCCATATCCAGAAACTCAGATCGGTCTATATTACATTTCGTGCACCAGTATCCCACACCCTTAGTAACCATTCCCAGGGATATTCCCCAGGCTTCTGCTTGTATGTATTTGAAAACTCGAGCAGATCTTTATGGGTATAGCGTGCTTCTTCTTGTGTAATCAGCTCAACCTCACCTTTTGGAGCTTTCTGAGACTTAATTTTAGTGACCGGTCTAGCGGAAATAATGGGTGGTGAGGGTGTTTCCTGGGTACTCTCAGCAATATTTTGTAAGGCATCTCCCTTAGGCAATGCTACTGATGTAGCTCCACCTGGCATATCAACTTGCATAGTTTGGCTAATCTGCTCAGGTGTGAATTGTGAATTAACACTTTCAGCTGAGAGGGGTGGATCTATTGCCTGGGGTGGGTCAATTGTTTCTAAGGGCTCAATATTACCATAATGTAATACTCTGGGTACTTTGGAGAAACAAATCCACGGCGACTCACATATGAGAGAGTTTTATGTAAAGAAAAGGTGCATCATGAAAACATCCCAACCCAATGCTGCCCAAGCCCACAAGTCCAACATTAACCCATTAACCCAACACCAGTCCACAAAGTCCTCCACCTCACAAAACAGAGGCAATGATGCCGACTGCAGGAGGAAAGCTGAGTCCATGAACGTGTAAGCATCTCAGCACTGGCAGGGGTCTCCACACGGCTGTTCCAGCACCCAGGGCTGCATCGGGATAGATCCATGTGGCTTCTCCTTGGGGATGTCTTGGAGGAAGTCAGTCTTGCAAGCTGAAGCAGGGAACTGCTAAGGCAGCTGCACTCGATACAATCATCACAAAACAAGAGACCCGAGAACTAGAAAGGTGAGGCTTCACCACCCATTTATCCCTCCGTCTTTCAACCAGCACCACATGTGATTATCGGCCAGGCTGGCACAATTAACTAACTCAGTTGGCCAGGTAACTGACTTCCAGATTTCTTGGCATAGACTAGTCTGTGATGCTAGGGCTTCATCAGCATGTTGAAATAGTTCCATGGTTTTCTGTAACCTGTTTTTTCACTGATGTCTTTCGTGCTGTGCTGTTTTATGTTTGAACCTATTGTGCAACCAGTGTGTCCATCCACCTTCTCCATTGATTCTTGATCATTGATTCTTGGTCATATGCTACCTCTTGAAATGGTTGAATACTGACCAGTTCTTTTTTGGTATAGTGATTCTGTGTATCTTTCCTATTGACTTCTGATGTTTCCTGCACCAGTAAATATTTTACTCATTGAATTCATCAATATTATTGAGTTATACTTAATTAATATGCCATTTCCAATCATAATCCCTCGGGTGATATCATTCTGGATTTCACACACCTCTGACTATAGTCATATTTTGGAAGGCATTAATCTCCTAACAAACAGGAATAGAATATGATTAAGCTCTGACCTTAGTAAAGGTTGTGAATTGGGTCACACTCTTTGTTTAATGCAGTGGTTCTCAATCTTCCTAATTCTGCGACTCTTTAATACAATTCTTCATGTTTGGCTGACACCCCCCCACCAACCATAAATTATTTTCATTGCTACATCATAACTGTAATTTTGCTTCTGTTATGAATCGCATGATCCCTGTGAAAGGGTTGTTCGACTCCCCAAAGGGGTCACAATCCACCGGTTGAGAACCGCTGGTTTAATGGGGTTTTTTGGGTTCCTGTTACTTATAATGATTGAAAGCAATTATATGCTACAGCTGAGAGGAGAAAGAAACCTGCTTCTGAAGTGGCCTGGGAAAAAGCCTCGCTGATGAAGATGAGTAGGAGGGCAATGCCTGCTGGAAACACCTTGGCAGAGGTCCCAGGCCATCTATGCATAAACAAGACAGCCTAGGAGTAGAGAATGTTGTTGTTAGGTGCCATTGAGTCTGTTATGGTCAATAGCAGTGCTATGCACAATAGAACAAACCACTACATGGTCCTGCACTGACCTTACCATTATTTCCATGCCAGGGCCCATTGTTGCAGCCACAGTGACAATCCAGATTGGAGAATAGATTATTATATTTGGGTGAAATTTGATTGCACTATTTAACTCCCATAAAATGACCTTCCCTTACATGGGTCTGGTGAGAAGGTGTAAGAAACTGATAGGATTCACCTGTGTGTAATTTTGAACAGGATTCTCTGGCATACCATCCTGATGCTTTTAAAATGAGCCCCCTGGAAGGTGTCAGGGAATGAGCTATGCATCAGACTTAAGGGCATCTTATCCCTGTCTGGCTAGCAATTGGTTTTATGTAAAGTGTGCTCAGCCCAAACCCAAACTTGTTACCGGTTAGAGTCGGACGCACAGTGACACTACAGGACACAGGAAGACCGCCCCTTCGGTTTTGCTCGGGCTGCCCTATTTGTGAGAGCAGACTGCCACACGTTTCTCCTATGAAGCGTCTGCCGGCTTCACGTTGCTGACCTTCCAGTTACTGAATTCGTATGGAGCCTCCTGACACTATGACATGAAGCCTCGGTTTTAGTGATTCATGCATACTGGCCACATTTCAAGTGCCCAGTAGCCACATGTGGCTTGGTGACCTTAAAATTGGGCAGATCAGATAGAGCATTTCCGCCATCACAGAAAATACTGTTGACTGTGCTGGTCTAAAATACTGTGGTCCCCAAGACCTATATGAAAGGACATGTTTCATGTTTTGCTATCTTTTTCTCTCTCAAGTAAAAAAAAAATCCACTATCTGCCATATGATTAGTATATGTAGAGAAAGAATAGGTATATTCTTAAATTGTATAGCATAGTTATATATCTTACCTTTTTACTCCAATTTTTAAATTTTCACATGGTTAAAACAGCGCCATCTAAGTATAAACTGCTGCACTGTATGAATGTATGTCTTTATACATTCAGTAGGCAAGATAGAGATTGATATTAATTTCCACTCAGTTTTTTGGGGGGTGGGGTCCAAAGTTAAGCTCTCAGTGAATAATAATTTTCTTGAAATGGTTAATTTTAAAAATTCTGATCATTAAAAAGAACAAACTTACTGCCACCTCGTAGGAATTGATAGGACAGAGTAGAACCGCGTGCTGTGGGTTTCTGAGACTGTACCTCTTTAAGGAAGATGGTTTCAAATTTCTGACAGCTGTTAGCAGCCCACTGTTTTCTCTGATAGTCCTTCTTCTTACATCGGTAGGAGCTCTGGTGATGCAGTGATCACATGTTGGGCACCTATGAGCCTGCATCTACTCTATGGCTGTGAGTTTGGCTTTGTTTTGGTTTAAGTTAGTAATAAAATGCCCATTTCTAGACTACGGTGTTATGTATAAAGCCACAGACTTTAAAACTTAATGTTTGACAGTTTCCTTAATATTTTGACACAGAAACAATTCCCCCTTACACCTGTGTAATGCAGACCCAGGCACCTTTTATTGCGTGAACTACTTAGACTAACTTTCCTTAATGGATGTGTTACTGCGCACCAAAGAGCTACACCTCCACTTTTCATCAGTTATTGAACGTTTCAACAAATATCCTCTTATAATTCACTCTGTCATTTAAAATGTCCCTGTTGTATTTCTCATGCATTTAGTTCATTTTCTCTTGTCTACAATCTTGCTGTTTTACCAAATCTGGAAAAACATTTGTCTAAGCAGCCAAAGCATTTATCCCTATAAATAGAAGACTTGATAGGGACTGAGTGATATTGTTTCTGTCCAGTGTATTCTGTGTAATTAATCAATTGATGTTCTTTGGTTCATTAAATAATTTGCTCTACCTTCCTCAACAGTACATTCATAATTTGTTGGGTTTTTCGGCCACTTTAAAAAATCTCATTAATAGGAGTTAAGAGGAAGCATTACGGAAAAGTTTGAATTGTAAAGCCTGAAACATTTCAGAGATAAGTATGTATAGTGCTTAATACATGTAGTTATTTGAAATCAAGCTACCCAGTAAAAACCTCTAATGAAAAGATGAAACTTACAATTTCACAATATCTTTTTAAAGGCAAATGTTGTATTCATGGTTTATATAGTTGATATCCCTGGCGGGGTAGTAGATTATGAATTGGGCTGCCAACCACAAGGTCATCCGTTTGAAACCACTAGTAACTCCCAGGGAGAATGATTTACAACCTTGGAAATTCACAGGAGCAATTCTCCTGTGATAGCGTTGTTATGAGTTGGAATCAACTAATAAATGCTTGTGAACAATTTGAGTCTCTCTATCTTTAGAAATATTCCCATTGGAAACTATTTGCTCATTTGGTGGTGATTGTGCTGTTAATCTTAGAAGTCGACTTACATTTAGCTGCTATCACAAGCAGAAATTTATCCTTAATTAAACAGATCATGACCTTGAACCATTAGGTCAACAACTTCCAGCTTCCTTTGTGGTTTCACCAGGCTCCTTTTCCTTGAATGTATTTGAAGTAAATTGATGATGGATTTATGATCTAGCAGTATTCCTAGTAATGACATTAATAGCATATACACACACAAAAACTATAATATCTTTAACAAGATGAAAATCACATCATAAAAAATAACTTCACAGCAAAGTTAAAAATGAAACAGCAAAGGAAGGCAGACAGACACTGTTTACTTTCTGGTGAAGGAGAATTTTACATTTAATGTACTTTTTATAATACACCCACTCCTCATTCTCAGTTCTCATTATCTGACATTTCACACTTCTGACAATAGCCAAAAAAACTATGATGTCCAAAATAACTAACCTGCATATTAATGACAGTAGTGAACACTGAGGAAAAAAGTTGTGTAACATTGGCTTAGATGGTTATGTATCATCTTAGCTGGGTCGTGATTCTTAGTGATTTGGGGGTTATGTAATGATATGATTTGGCAGTTGTGTAATCATGCGATCATCCTCCAATTTGGAATCTGATGTGCTCACCCTTCATTTTTACATTGCTACCTGGTCCATGAAACCCAATTATGTCAAAAAGTAAGGTGTGGATTTACTTACTAGTTTCATAATTTCTAGTTGACTAGTTTCAAATTTCTTAATTTTATATTCCCATTTCTAGGGCAACCAAGCTCTGATTTAGAAAAATTAGTTTTCATTCATCAATCAATCCTTCATTGAACTTGGATTAATGTTTAGTCAGTACCATTCCGGTGTCACATGTTCCCTTCCTCTGGTACTCATAGAAAAGTCTCTACAGAAAGAATGAATGAAGCAGTTAATAATAATCTATAATAATTACCCCCCATCCCCCTACCAAATAAAGAAATAACAAAGTTAGGGATAGTTGGTAGAATTTTTTTCAGGGTTGAAATTGATAATTTAGATACAAAATATTTCTGAATGTCATAAAAGTCTATGCAATGGGTAAATGACATGTTAGTTAAACTTTACCCATCAGTGCTATATAATAAAGGTCTGGCCATATACTTCTGTAATTATTCCAGCCAAAAAAACTCTATGAACATCAGTTCTACTTGGTAACACATGTCTAAGGTATGTGAGAATGTTGCCATACGTCAGAATCAATTTGACTTCAGCTGGTCTACTTGACAAGGGTATAGGTCATAAAGAAAATATGTTAAGACACAGAATACCAAATGAGCAAGGAAACAATTGTGAAAGCTGATAGATCTAGGCTTACTCCTTCATATGTGCCGCTGGGAATATTACATAACATTTCTGGCCCCGAGCTTATCTTCAAACATAAAATAAGAATATTAGTACGGTCTATGCTCCATAAAATTCTGATGAGGACTAACTGTATTTGGCGTGGTACCTGAGCATTTTACATTCTCTAAATATGGTTATTTAAGCTTGCTAGTCAACAATCAATGATCTGTTCATGTTTTTAGATTGCTTTTTACCGTGCATTTTTCTATGCCCAATTTTAATGTAGGCTCAATTTATTTATTTATAGATCTTTCTAGGTTTATTTCTGCAATCATGAAATTTGATTGAAGAACTAAATTTGCCTTTTCCATGATTGTTATTTGTGTTTTGTATAGAAAACAGGACAGAACTCAAAGAGAGTAACATCTATTACATGAATGGACATTATTGAATTATTACATGTATTTCCATTATTTCATGGCAAGACTTTGTCTCACAGATCTTAGTCATTTTATCTGAAGGGACCAGTTCCTAGAGAAAGATAATCATGCTTGGTAAAGTGGAGGGGCAGAGTGAAAAGAGGAAGACCTTTAATGATGTGGACTGACTCAATGGCTCCAACAGTGGGCTCCAACATGACAACAATTAGAAGGATAACAGAAGACTCTGTAACATTTCCTTCTGGTTTCAATAGGGTTGATATGTTCAGAACTTCATTCACCACACCTAACAACAACAACACATTATTACATTTGTAGCTAAGGTCTTCTTTTCGTGATACAGCAAAGAAGATTTTAATGTACAACTTGACATTATAATGGAACTGAAGATTTCAATGTACAACTTGACATGATAATGGAACTGAAACATGCAAATTGACAACTTTTAGTTTAACAAAGATTAACGGGAAGAATGTGGAATTCTAGGAACTCTGGTGGCACCATGGGTTATGTATGCATTGGGCTGCTAAATGCAAGGTCAGCTGTTTGAAACCACCAGCCACTCTGAGGAAGAAAGGTTAGGCTTGCTTCTCTTATAAACAGTTACCGTCCTGGACACTTAGAGTGGCCGTTCCTACAGGGTCGTTACTGGTTGGAATTGACCTAGTGGGAGTGAGCTTTTTTTTTTTTTAATATGATTCTTCCTACTTCTTCATCTCTCAGAGTCAGTGTCTGTTCTCTCTTACGGACTTAGAAAAAGAGAAAAACAACCAAGCATGAACGATTGTATAATCTTTATCATTCACAGTATCTTGTTGTCAGGTGTTATCAAGTCAATTCTGACTCTTAATAACCCGATGTACAGCAGAACAAATCACTGCCAGGCTTGAGCCATTCTTCTCATTGTTATGATTGAGCCATTGTTTCAGCCACAGAGGCAATCCAGCTTCTTCTGCATTGACTTTCTACTTTACCAAGCCTGATGGCCTTTCCCACGGACTGCTTTCTCCTGATAACCTCTCCAAAGTATGTTTCTTAGGCACATTCTGGTTGTATTTCTTCCAAGGCAGATTTATTTGTTCTTCTGGCAGCCACTGTACATTCAATATTCTTCACCCAGATTCAAACACCCCAATTCTTCTTCCATCCTTCTTTTTCACTGCCCTACTTTCAAAGCAGATGAGATGACTGAAAGTGCCCATGGCTTGGGATAGGTACACCTAAATCTTCAAAGTGATGTATTTGGTCTCCAACACTTTAAAAAGGTCTGTGCAGCAGATTTCCCGAAATGCAGTAGGTTGTTTGATATCACGATTGCTTCTTCCACAAGCATAGACTGTAGATCCAAGCAAAATGAAACCCTTCACAACTTCAACCATTTCTCCACTTATTGTGATGTTGTGTGTTGCTTACCTGGTGAAGATTTTGGTTTTCTTCACATTGAGTTTTAATCCATGCAAAAGCCTGCTCTCTTCCATAAGTAAATGTGCTCACTTTCAGCAACCACGCTTGTGACATCTGTATGTCACAGCTTGTTAATAAGCCATTCTCCAATCCTGATGCCATTTTCTTCATACAGATCAGCTTCTCTGAAGATTTGCTCAGCATACAGATTGAACAATTATGGTGAGAGAAGACAACCCTGGTGCACACCGATCCTGATTTTACACCAGTATTCCCTGGTTCTATTTGTACAACTGCTATTTGATCCATATACAAGTTCCACAGGAACACACTTAGTGTTCTTGAATTCCCATTGTCTTAATGTTATCCATATTTTTTATGACCCACACATTTGAATGTCTTTGGATAGTCAATAGAACACAACTGAACATGTTTTCTTGTGTTCCCTGCTTTGAACCAAGATCACATCAGCAGTGATATTCCTTGTTCCACCTCATCTTGAGAGTCTGGCTTGAATGAACTGTCCTTGACAGCTCCCTGTTGATAGACTACTATAACCATTTTTGAATGATTTTCAGTAATATTGTCTTACATGTGATATTAATGATATTGTTCTACAACTTCTGCATTCTGTAGGGTTGCCTTTACTTTGGAGTGAGATGCTTCTATTGTCTCCCAAGACCAGGTGATGGTTTGTTCTGTTGTACATAGAGTTGCTAAGAGTCTGAACCAACTGGATGGCACCTAATGACAACAATTGTCTTCCACTTTTCTTGGTATAGACAATAGACTGGCGAGGGCTTCCAGGGCTGCATTAGCCCGTGGAAACATTTCTATTGGTATCCCACCAATTCCTACAACCATCCCCCACCCCACCCCAACCCCATATTGCCTTCAGTGCTCATTCGACGTCTTCCTTCATTACCACGAGTCCTTACTCCTATGCTGTCTATTAAAATGATTAAATGTTGACATGGAACAGTTGATGCAGCCTGCATAATTAGATACTTTTGCATAGAGACTCAGTCTTCAGCATTACTACTTAAGGTTTGGATTTTTTTCTTTCGTTCTTTCAGCTTCAGATATGCTGTGCGCAGTCTTCTTGTGTGGCTTCCTCCATCCAGGTCTTTGCACGTTTCATTAGAATACTTTGCCTGCTGCAGCTGCCCTTTGAAATGTTCTGTTCAGCTCAGAAGTTATCATTTTTCCATTCGCGTCAGTTACTCTACTTTCAAGAACAAGTTTCCCTCTCTTCCGACATCAACTTTGATCTTTTCTTTGTTGTCTTTTTCATGACTTTTTACTATCTTGATAAGTGATGTTATTGATGTCATCTCACAGTCAAGTCTGCCATTAGTGTTGCACATTTTGAATCTGTTCTTGAGCTGTCAAAATTCAGGTGGGATATACTCCAGGTCATATTTTATCTCTTATGATCTTTTTCTAAAATTTCTTCAACTTCAACCTGAGCAATTGGAAATCCTCCATTCTTCAGTTGGCCCCAGGCCTCAGTGTGTATACTTGTATTGATCTCCTCTCATAGTGATCATTTCTTCCCGCAGAGAAAGTCATTTTAATTTCTGGCTATTCCATCTGGGGAGGTCCATGCATACAGGCTCCATTCATGTTTTTGGGAAAAGGTTGGTAGTGAAAAAGTTATTGGTTTTGGAGACTTCTGTCATGATTGTTGCTTCATTTCTACCTTCATGACCGTATTTTCTAATTACAGTTTCATCCTATTTGTTTCCAGTTTTTCCATTCTCATCACCAGTAATTATCAGTGCATCTTGATGGTATGTTTGATGAATTTCAGAGTGAATACTTTGGTAGTATTCTTCAATGTCCTCACCACAAGTCCTTGTAGTTCATGTGTAAATTTGAATAATAAATGCATCATCAGGATTTCCTTGTGTGAGTAGTGATATTATCCTGTCACAGACTGAATGGTACAAGATCAATATAAAATGTCTTTTTGATGATGAATTCCATGCCATTTCTCTCTAATTTTTCATTCCCAGTGTAGTAATTCATGTCTTCCAAAACAGCCAATACCAATCCAGTTCAGTTCACCATTGCCTAGGATATTGATCTTTATGCATTCCATTTCCTTTTTGCTGACTTCCAATTTTCCCAGATTCACACGCTGTACATTCAATGCTCTGATTGTTATTGGATGTTTGCAACATGAAACTGAGATGTTCTTCTCATTTTGCATTGTGCCCAATCAGCAAAAGCTTTACTCATCCACACCGTGATGGTGGACTCCAATTTGAGGAGGCAGTTCTTCCCAGCTGTATTTTGAGTGCCTTCCAACCTAAGGAACTTCCCTTCCTGCCTTATACCCGACAGTGTTTACTACTGCTCATATGCTTTTCCAGGGCTAATACATCAGACATTTTCAGCCTAGTCTACCTTTAAGCAATATATCTGATAATGTTCCACTTATATTTATATTTTTGTGTGTATAATCCCTCACAAGTGGGTAGCCTAGTTCTTCTTCATAGTCTTTTCTTAGTTAGGAAACTACACTGAAGCCTATTCCCCTTAGATGACTCTGCAGGTATTTTAAATACTAACTTTCATCATTTCAAACATCATAGCATCACACAAGCCACTACAGTATAGTATTACAGATAGACAAGTGGTGACATAGTATTTTTACAGTGCATAAAAGACCTACCCATACATTGTTTATAGTTTCTGACCCAGCTCTAATAAATGATCTCCATTAAACAGCCCCCAGTTCACACTGCAGGACTGGGAACATTGTAATTTTATGGATCTAGATTCTAGGAAATTTTGGATTGTACTTTAGTGAACACCTTCTCAAAACTCCTGATAAGGATCATGGGTAGTCAGAGTACTGTTGATTTGTCATCTACATCATCTACATTTATATTTGTTCAAATATAAATGTTAGCATTATGATTCAGTAATAATGCCACACTTATTTAGGTCCGCAGTGTTCTTTATATGCTTGGTATAATCTTTTCAAGTTTTAGAAGGATAGAGCTCTCTACTGGGCAAACTGGGTAACTAATTGTGAAATACCTAGTATTGCTGTTAGGTGCCATTAAGTCTGTTCTGATTCATAGCAACCTTTTGTACAGCAAAACTAACCACTTTCCATTTCTACAGCGTCCTCACAATCATTCCTGTCTCTCAGCCCATTGTTGTGGCCTGTGTCAATCAATCTCATCTTATGTTGAACTACACCTCAACATTAAATATCCTCATGAGTGAGTCAATAAACAAAATCATGATAAACAGAAAATATTGGAGTTGCCAAGGATTTCATTTTACTTGAATCTATAATCAATGCTTATTAAGTCACAATCAGGAAACCAAATGAAGTATCACAATGGGAAAATGGGCTACAGATGACCTCTTTAAAACGTTCAAAAACAAAGATGTTAATTTGAAGACTAATGTTCATTATACTCAAGCCATATTTTTGGTCACCTCATTTGCATTTGAAAACTGGACAGTGAGCAAGGAAGACCAAATGAGGAAGACCTAAGGTTTGTTAAATGAAGGAAACCTATAAAAGGTGATCATTCTGCTTTGATTTTTTTAATTGCATGCCAATACATGCTTATCATTATTCATTTAACACACATTAATGGAGCAGTTTGAAAGTGACTAAGTGAAAAATTGAAAGTTTAAATTCAAAAGAGATGCTCAGAAGAAAGGCCTGGTAATATATTCTCCAAAGACCACAGCCTTTGAAAACCTGATGACCCCATGGGTTTACCATGAGTCAGAATTAACTTAATAACAACTGATTTTTTAGTTTCATTAGGTCCCAAGCACTATGTCCTTAGAAGGGACATATAGTGCAATGCAGAAGACAGAACCTTTATCAGGTAAGGCTAATGAAGTACAATGTACTTAAGATAAATTATTTTGAAATGGAGATGGGAATATTTGTCACCCATTGATGTGTCATCTTTCCTCATAATGACCCTCTAAGAGCACAAGTGCTCCCGTGGGTCTGCCCTGATAGCAGTGACTTGAGAACCTCAAACATCACCATTGTGAGGTCGGTGTGGCACCAGGGGTCGTTTGCTTCTATGTACGACAGAATGAAACACTGCCCAGTCCTGCGCCATCCTCACAACTGTTATGTTTGAATCCGTATTTGTAGCCACGGTGTCAATCTGTCTTGTAGAGAGTCATCTTCTTTCTTGGTGCCCTTCTACTTAACCAAGCATGATGCTCTTCTCTGGGACTAGCCTCTCCTGATAACATGTCCATTGTACCTGAGATGAAGTTTCGCCATTCTTGGCTCTGAGGAGCACTCTGGTTCTACTTCTTCATTTTCCATTTTTGGCCATCCATGGTGCTTTGTGTTCTTTGCCAGCACCATGATTCAAATGTATCATTTCTTCTTCCGTCTTCCTTACTCATTGTCTAACTTTTACATGCGTACGAGACAATTGAAAATATGATGGCTTGGCCAGGTGCACCCTAGTCCTCAAAGTCACTTCCGTGCTTCTCAACACTTTACAGAGGTCTTGTGCACCAGATTGACCCATTGCACTGCATAGTTTGAGATCTTGATTAGCAGATTGACCGATTGCACTGCATAGTTTGAGATCTTGATTAGCAGATTGACCCAGTGCACTGCATAGTTTGAGATCTTGATTAGCAGATTGACC
>NW_022103915.1:24422702-24482417 GCF_000313985.2 Echinops telfairi
AGATCTTGATTAGCAGATTGACCCAGTGCACTGCATTGTTTGAGATCTTGATTAGCAGATTGACCCAGTGCACTGCATTGTTTGAGATCTTGATTGCTGCTTCCATGAGCATTGATTATAAAACCAAGCAAGACAAAACCATTGACAGCTTTGGTCTTCTCTCCATTTATCATGATACTACCAATTGGTTCAGCTGTGAGGATTTTGGTTGGTTGGTTTGTTTGTTTTTTACACTGAATTGTAATCCATACTTAAGGCTGCAGTGCTTGATCTTCATCAGCAAGTGCTTCAAGTCCTCCTCACTTTCAGCAAGCCAAGTTGTGTCATCTGCATATCGAAAGTTCTTCAAAAAAACTTTCTTCCAATCATGATGTGCATTCTTTAGTACCTCATGAAAGGAGGCTAAGTGGCACAGTGGTTGTTTGGCTGCTAACTAACATGCCAGTGGTTTGACCCACCAACTGCTCTACCATATATACTCAGGTAGAAGGTGACTTTTTCAGCACATTTTTAATGCAATCTTTGTGGTAAAATTAGGTGCCTAGGCTGATATTTGGGTCAACTTATACTCGGGTATATACGGGAAGAAAAGACTTTGTGATCCTGCATAAAGATGACAGCCTAGGAAACCCCAAGGGGCACTTCTCCTCTGTCCTGCAGGGGTTCTATGAATGAGCATTGACTTGGAGGCAGTAATTTTGGATTTGGATTTTTAGTACCTATGACAATAGCCTTAATTAGTAGCCAAACCCATTTTCTACATCTGCCTTTTCTTTGAATGGGACTAGTTTTATCAATAACTTTGTCCTTTGAAATAATTTGTAAAGTTTCACAATATTCTTTCCAATGTTTTTATAACTATTTGCTTATATTCCCTTTCTCACCTATCGCAGGCCATGTTTGTAGTCTCTTGAGGGCCAGTTAACATTGAAACAAGACTTTGTTGTCAGGTCTGCTGTCTTTTGCTCCCGTCGATGTCTGTCAGTGTCACTTTATTACAGCACCATGTTGTGAGCAGAATCCTCAACTAGACATAACCAAAGATAAATAGAAAGCCTTCAGAAATCACATGGCTTTGCCCATGATCTACCCCTGTCAAAATGTTGTTGTTGTTGCTGTTAGTCGCCAATGTTCTTTTCCAGGGACTGGTCTCTCCTCTCAAAATAGCTCTTCAAATAACACCACAGCCAGGTTTGGTTAGATGCTGTTTCTCCTTCAAATTCTTCATCAGCCTTACTCTTTTACTGACAAACATACCCACCTGTCTTGTACTTGTTACAAGCTTTTAAAAGCAGAAACATGCATCCTCTTGGACACTCGTAGTACATCTATGGTTATGCCTGGAATAACTGCATTATTAGTTGCTTTGAGCTTTGCCATCTCAATAGTGATTACCTTATTTTGAACCATTGTAACTGGAATGCAGTAATAGTTCATTTAAAAAGAAGTCAATCTGTAAACTGCCTGGGCCCAAGTGACACCCAATGAGACTTTGGAAGCTGAGAACTGTTCTCAAAATCAGATTATGTTGCTGGGACATGATTGGCTTTGGGATATTCTTATTCCTTGGGGAGTGTGGGTATGAACAGCTGCCTTTTGAATGTTGCCAAGAGAAATGTGCTGACAACCAGAAATATGAATAGGGCCATAAACTTTGCAAACAACAACAAAGAATGTTGATGCGAAATCTAAGAAGACTCAGAACCAATTTCCCACCTCTATCATTTTTTATATCTCCTGCCATAATTCTTCTCGTGCTGCCATGCCCATAAGCAATGTCAGATGAAAAATGACAAATTACCTTTTTTAAACTTGTACCAGGTGAATTAAAAACCAATTAACTTTTCATTTTTTTCTCCATGTTCTTAGATGATCTAAATTATCCATCTAAAGTCCTCGGTGACAAGGAAGGGACAAGTCAGCCAGGGTGCAGTATAACACCCATGAAACACAACATTCCTTTAATTCTTTAATGCTTCCCTCCGCCCCCCAACTATCATGCCCCCAGCTTTATCTTACAAATCTGGCTAGACCAGAGCATGTACACTGGTACATATAAGAGCTCTCGACACACAGAATTCAAGACAGATAGACCCCTCAGGACCAATGAGAGTAGCAATACGTGAGGGAAGGGAGAAAGTGGATGGAGAAAGGGGGAACTGATTGCAATGGATTGACTTACAAAAAAACCCCTCCCATTGCTCCCCCCAGAGGGACAAACAACAGAAATGTGGGTGAAGGGAGACAGCAGATAGTGTAAAATATGAAAATAAAAATAATTTATAAATTATCAGGGATTCAGGAGGGTGGGAGGGGGAGGGGAAAAGAGAGGAGCTGATTCCAAGGGTTCCAGTAGAAAGAAAATGTTTTGGAAATGATGATGGCAACCTATGTACAAATGTGTTTGATTCAATTGATGTATGGATTGTTATAAGAGCTTTAAGAGCCCCAATCAAATGATTTATTTAAAATAAATAAATAACTAAAGTCCTCTGTAATGGTGAAGGCTTTTCAAACAAAATTATAAATATTAACAGGAGACAGGATGTTCATTGGGATTTTCAACAAAAATTTGGCTTACTCAGAGTCTTTTTGTCTTAAAGGTACATTTTATTGTACTGTTTAATATCAATGCATGTCACCTGTTATACTTTTTGGTTAAAAAACTTATGGTTTTTGCTAAACCCTGACCCTTGGCTGCGTTACTGAAACAAGTTTCAAATTTCTCCTCTCCCCTCCCTTCCTTCCTTAAAGATTTTTAAATGTTTATCTTCAAATGTCAATGAGAATTACATATATAAGTCACATACCAAGTGAAGCATCTTCTTTCTGTCATTTCCCCCAAATAATCCTAATCTCCATTTTCATTGGTCCCCCAATCATAAGACCAAATAGATTTCTGCTTCTTGAGAAAACCACATCCTTCCCTTTTACTTCAATTTTATTCTTTGTTTTTATTTGTTGGGATTTAACCCATAGATCGTGTAAGTCCGTATTTCAATCACATCAAGTAGAATGTACAATTGCTACCTAATTTCCAAACATTCTTTTTCTACATGGACACCTTGACATCATTCTCCCTTTTACATGCACCCCCACCACCACCACCAACCACCACTACTGTACACCCCCCCTCCCCCCCGAACCGTTTATTCTACTTGTTGTTTCTATAGGTTCATCAACCCTGGGTTTCATTCATTCAGTTTATCCTTAGAAAATGAATCATTTCAAACTAGTAAAACCTGATTGAATGTTCTTTCAGTATATCTGGTTAGTTACTATTTACACCACATTAGGGTTAGGCCAGGACTGCTCAAAACAGGAAAGGTCTATGTGACTGAGCCTCGGTGGACCAAGGACCAGTGAACAGCAAGGAGCATCTGACTGTTAGGTGGTGACCAGAGGAGGAGCCGAGGGGAACGGGGCAGATGTAGTAATGCGCTATAAATATTAATTCTGGTTTCTTTCTTGGTCAGCAAAAGTCAAATTTAGATTTGGTTTTCTTGGATTGTCTTTCAAACTTGCTTACTTAGAGATTCCCCATTAAGTTTAGTCATCATATGGCTAAATTTAATATTCTCCAGAAGTAATTTAGGCCTGCCACTTTTAGTTTCTGCATAATTGCTGGTTAAGAAGAGTTCGAGCTTTTCAACTCAGGGAAGGACAATGGGGTCTCACTTTTTGAAACCTGTTTGCTTCACACAGGGCTTCAATGTCCCCTCTCAGTGGCATGTACTTACTTTTCAATGAGGTTACATAGGTGTAGGCTTTAACTGTTGTTAGAAATATACTGAAAGTAGATCTGTGAGCTGAGTGAATCTTCTTTCATAAACTTGAACCTATCAGGAAATCCCTGTGGCTCCTTCACATTCCTGTTGATCTGCATTCCTCAGTCTAAGTCTGCGGAGAGCTGTATGAGGGGAACTAGCATTGGGCTTTGCCACAGCATTCTCGTTGGTCAGTAGCGTCGAGTCCGTTTTGACACAGAGGGACCCAAGTACAACAGAGGGAAGGGCTGCCTGCCCCGCACTGTCCTCAGGCCAGTCTTTCCTACTCTTGTTGGTGAGGGGCCAGTGCTTCTCTAGCTCTGTGACCTGCTGGATACTTGAATTGGAGAAACAGTTAGATGGGACCCAGAAAGAGAGAAGTCAATCAAACACAAATGTCAGCAAAGGCCACCTCACCAAGCCCTCACTGCCATCAAGTCAAATGCGACTCATGAGTGAACCTGGAGGGAAAAGTGGAACTGCCTCAGTGGGTTTCCGAGACTGTCAATCTTTACAGGACTAGAAAGCCTCATCTTTCTATCTTTGAGTGGTTAGTAATTTTGAACTGCTGACTTTGCGGGTAGCAGCCCAATAAGTAACCCACCATACCACCAGGACCCACCTTAGAGTGAGTCATCACAGAAGAGAAGAGTACTTTCATTTGCAACAGAAAGTCGAGAAACTCAAATTGGCTTAAACAAAAATGAACTTTCATTGATTCAAGAAGCTCAAAAGACCATACTAAGTCCAGAATCTGCATTCATCTATTCTCTGCATTCTTAAGTGTTTCTCAGGCAGACTCCTCCCAATTGGTGGAGCAGATAACCACCAGTAAGTAGTCTATGTTTCTACTGGTTCCACAACCCCGATGGTAAAATGCTTCGTTCTTGACACTTATATCAGAAGTTCCCAGGAGATTCTCCACTAGCTCATGTTCCATCAGTTGTCTGCAGAGAAACTGTGCACAGTGCACTACGGCTGTAGGTCGATTGTTCTTTGGATAGTCAGGCCAGGGAAATGTACTCACCTGGAACCTTTAAGGATGCTCTAAAATGTGATGCGAGCCGAAATGGGACATGTGAGGGGACAGCAGGAGGATCACTAGAATCCATGCAGTTAGAGGGGTCATGTTATAAGTGACCGAGGTAGAAGTGGAAACAACCGCCAGATTTTGAAGAGTCTTTCCTGTTGTCCATGGATTTTGTACATTATTGTGAAAGATATAGTTAGAAGAAATATGATATTCTCAGATTTATATTTTAGTAAGTTCCTTTGATAAGAGCAAGAAGAGAATAGATACATAGGTAATTAGCTAGATTTAGAAGTTGTATTTTTATTTTTGAATTCCAATATATAATCTTGTGCCCTCTGATCCCCACTCCTCTGCTTGAGTTTGTCAAGTGTCAGTGTCAAGGTATAAATGATTAAGGACTTCAACCTTGGAAGAAACAGTACAAATAGATTAAAGGATTGGATGATAGCAGATGTGAACAGAGAATCCACAAGAGAGTGAAAGAAAAGAGAAATTTAGCCTATATGACTGAGAATGATGGTGTCACTTAGAGAAAAAAAGTGATTTTGCTTCCAGTTAAATGTTTGTTTATATTAACTATGTTCTTGGATAAGTTACGCCAATTAGTAAAACTGTTCTTGGATAAGTTAGAAGAGTTGGAACAGTAGCTGCAGCTTGTAGTGGTTGTGTTAAAACCTATGGAGAGGTGAATTATCTATAGAAATTTAGTCCATTTAGCTGACAATATGGGGAAAATAGTGTACCTTCTACAACAAAAGATCAAGAATAAGAACTTAAATGCCAATATTTAAAGATTAGAGAGTAAGAAGAAGAGTCCGCGGATATGGACAAAGATGGAGAGGTGAGCGAACCAGGACATTAAAAAAAAATTCCAAAGCATTTTAAGCATGAAAGAGGTGTTGTTTGTATCCAATGCCTCAAAAAAGTTAAAAGAATTAGGAGTGATGATTGAGAAAAGAAAAGGCCATTATATTTGGCAGGTAAGTCACGATTGATATTTGAGAGATCATTTAAAGCCAAATTACAAGAGTTGAATAGGTGTTTGGAAAGTGGACACATCGGGTACTGCCTACCCTTTCCGGAAGTTGACTTGTGAACGGAAGAGAACTTCCTCAGAGCTCTGTCTTTCAACTTCAACTTTTCTTGCTCCGATCATTCTCCTGAGGAGCCACACCCATTCTTATGGTTTCAACTCCCACGGTGACGTCCAAATCCCTTCTCTAGCCCAGAAGTCTCTTCAAATCTAGCCCAGGACCTACCGCCCAATTAATTCTCCTGGAGTTCACTTAGGTCATGTCATTTCTTTCTCAGGAATCCCTCATGGGTTTCCATTACCGAGAGGTAAGGTCATCCATCTAGAGCCAACCTAACTTTACAGCATTAACCTCTCACCAGTCTCTGGGGTGAACATTATGTTCTCCTTCATCCTCCCCATATTCTGGCCAAATTGAATTTCATGCTGTGTCCTGACCATGTCCTGTGCTTTCCCTGGTAGCTATTCTAGAATGAATCAAATACTTGCCTTTTGGCAACACCTATTCTTTTCCCCCCGTTAATTCTTTCAGTCACACACACACACACACACACACACACACACACACACACCCAACAATTACTTGTTTATTATTTACTCTTTAAGGGAAGGGAAGGGAAAAATGGTGAACCTTATGTTAATATTTGTACTTTTCCTTAAGATGAGCTGTTGCTTTGGGGTACAGTTCTTTATGCATGTAAAAGATGTTTACTATGTTTTTGCTGTTTTTAGGTGCCATCTGGTCAGTTGTTAGGTATTCTCTCACTCACCTTGGACATATCAGCAGGAGAGCCTGGTCTTTGGAGAAGGGCATTGTGTATGATAAAGTCAAGGGGCAATGAAAAAGTGGAAGACCCTCAACAAGATAGATTGACGAAGTGGTTTCTGCAATGAGCTCCAGCATAACAACAATGCTGAGGCTGGCACAGGACTGGGTAGTGTTTCATTCTGCTATCCTTCAGGTAGCTATGAGTTGGAACCAACTTGATGGCCCCTAACAACAACATTCCTGTAGTTGTTTCAGAAATGAGATTTGAGTCTAAATACCCCCCAATAAGACTTATTTCCAGTGCTGTCTCTTACACTACCGAGTGCCAGGAAGTGAATGCAGACTCGGTATCCCTGTAGAGAGTTTCTGAGGCTGTAAATCTTTATGGAAGCAGTTACACTTATCTTTCTGGAAAAAGTTGGGGGATTTGAACCACTGACTTTCTAGTTAGCAGTCCAGTGCTTACCTTCACACAGAACCAGGGCTCCTTACCTGAAGCTTACCTTAATTTCCCTTAGAAATCCTTTCTCCTAAACTCTACTGCAACGTATCTGCACCTTTATGACCACTGGTCACATTCCATTAATGTCATGACACCTGCTGTGTGTCCAGTTGTTTCACACAGTGGGATTTCCATGGAGTTGTTAGGTATCATCGAGTTGGTTCAAATTCATAGCGACCCATGAACAACAGAGCGACACACCGCCCGGCCCTGCGCCATCCTCACAATTGTTCCTGGGTCTGAGTCCGTTGTTACAGCCCCTGTCCCAATCCATCTGCCCTTTTTTCACTCCCCTTGCACTTTACCAAACACGATGTCCTTCTCCAGGGACTGGTCCTTCCTGATAACATGCTCAAAGCACATGAGATGAAATCTCATTGTTCGTGTCTCGAAGGAGCAGTCTAGCTATACTACTTGCAAGACAGATTTGTTAGTTCTTTTGGCAGTCCCTGCTATGTGGTAGTTAAATAATTTCAATAATTTCGTGTGAACTTGAAGGGTAGGAGTGGGGTGGAGCCTGTCAATTAGGTCAGAGCCTGATGATGCCTCCTCGTGGGTGTGACCCCTTAAGGAGGGACCTGGGAACCTCTCCTTTTCTCTCTGCTTCACTGTCCTGCTGTCAAGACACTGGGATGGCTTCCAGAGACACCGTCCTTGCATCCACACAACTCTGCACCACTGGCCTGTGATCTTCCTGCACTCTGCATGTGGCTGCATGGCCCTGAAGAAAGATGTATGGGTTAGTAATGGACTTATGGACTTATTCTGGACCCGGCTGGAATGTTTGCTTGATATATAATTACCTCTTGATATGAAACTTTCTCTTACATGTACATGAGTGTGTAAATAGTTTTTGAAAAGTCTTCCAAAAATGAGCTGATGCCAGGCGCTTATGTGGATAGCAAATGTATTGAGAATGATGGGGACAATGAATGTACAAATGTGCTTTATACAATTGATGTATGCATGGATTATGATAAGAGTTGTATGAGCCCCCAATAAAATGATTTTAAAAGAAAAAGTCTTTCAAATTGTGAGAATGTGGCCCATTAGTTGATTTACAGTGTGCTTGGTAAGTTTCTTCAGCACAGCACAGAATAATAGTAGTAGTAGTAATAATAATAAAATTTCCATCGGGCATTAGAAAAATTTTGTTTGTGAAACTTTTCAGTCAAAAATCCGAGATAGCCCTTAAACATGTGTGGGGAATTTCCATTATCTTTTAATTCCACTTTGTCATAACATTTTAAAAGTTGCCTCATATATGTTTGTTGCATGTGTGATATATGTGTTCACCAAGATTCATGAGTATTGGCAGTGACATAATGAAGTTTACATGGAGGCTTATGGTATAGCAAGGGTAAGAACCATGGTTTCAAGACCAATAAGGAACACTCAGCCTGTAGCAGGTTGGAGGAATTCGGTTCTTGGCCTCAAGACGAAGAGATGGGCATTTTTGACATCCTGCTGTGTGAGATACAGGCCTGACATGACAAATCAGAAGGTGTGCTATTTTCCTGTAACAAATCCCAGGTATGTGACCCGACAAGGCCCATCAAATCTACTGCCTGGCATTTATTATTGCTGACTCACTTGAACATGAATAATAGTCAGGAAAAATAGAATACATCCATAGTGACTGGAGTCACAGACAGGAAGCTCAAGGTCTTGGGAGATACGGATTTGTTTCTTCTTTGAGTTGAAGCTCAGGACATAGAAATAGACATGAGACTATGCGGAATGAAGGACTAGTTATGGAGAGGATATGGGGGAAAAGGACGGTGGCTTTCTGAGCCAAACATATGGAACCAAAATGGGCTCTGAGAAAGAAAAAAAAAGGTGGTGATATATCTAATGCCAAAGAGGATTTGGACCAGAAGTGTGGGAAAGTGGGAGAGAAAAATTAAAGTCAGGTACAATGTGAACTGTTATTTCGGGTGAGCCAATTTTAATTTTTTTTTTAATGAGAAATAATTCAAAGAGACGAAGAACTGTATGTGGTTCTGAATGGTAGTAGAAATCTAGAGGTGAGATGGAGAGCTTGAATGGGACTCATTAGTAACTTTAGAACTTAAACATAAGAAGATAAATACAAAACCTAAATGGTATAAATGGGGCTCACTTATTCATAGCAAGTTTTTTTTTCCTTGGTGAGATTTTGTTGTTGTTTAAAGAACTTTTGATTATCTCATATGCATGTGAAAGTTGGACAATGAATAAACAAAACCAAACAAGAATGTATGCATTTGAATTATGATGCTGGCAAAGAATATTGAAAGTACCAGTGTGTTAGGCTGGGTTGCCTACAGAAACAAATTCAGGGACACTCATGTAAGAGAAAGCTTTAGATCCAAAGAACTAGATGGGCTCTTTAGAGCGGGGGTCCTCAAACTTTTTAAACAGGGGGCCAGTTCACTGTCCCTCAGACCCGTTGGAGGGCTGGGCTATAGTTTTTAAAAAAACTATGAACAAATTCCTATGCACACTGCACATATGTTATTTTGAAGTAAAAAAACAAAATGGGGCAAAAACACCCAGCAGGCCAGATAAATGCCCTTGGCGGGTCGCATGTGGCCCGCGGGCCGTAGCTTAAGGACGCCTGCTTCAGTGGTTCACAAACTTCAATATGCATACATATTTGTCAGGCTTTAAAAATGTTTGTATTTGAGCCACATCTCAAAGAGACTTTATTTTTATTTATTTATTTATTTGCTTCAGGCTGGGGTTCTAGACTCCCCTGTGTAATCTACCTAATTCTGGTGCCCTTGTCCTGAGGCCCAGGGGAAAGATGCTGCTTTCTAAGAAACAGCTAGTCTCAGAAACCTGCAACGGCCGTTCTCCCCTCTCCCAGAAGATCCACTCCACGCCAGTGAGGACCACCCTTTGGAAGGGGGTGCAGAGGCTCTGAGGTCTTGTTTTTCCCCTGTGTCTTTATCTCATTGTCTCATTCATTTACTCTCCATTCTTTTCCTCGGGCTTGAGTTTTCCTGCTGTTTTAGCCTCTGGTTCTTCCATGCGTCCTTTTCTTTGTAAATGTAAGATCCCAGGCTCCCTAGGGATGGATCCCTTTGTCATAAACCAGAAAATAGAGAGGTACTGCTTCTCCGCCCCCTCCACATTTGAATGGAATCACATTCCATTCAAAAACACTGGAGAGCAATAGTACAGTATTAAAAAATATATATGAAAGCTGAAAAATAGGTCACACTACAACTCCACCTGTGTGCCATAACCTAGATTATCGACACATACCACACTTATGAGTCCTCATCAATAAAGTAAAACATTAACTAGGCTCCTTTTGATCCCAACGAACTATGATCCCATAAACTAAGTATGTACAAATATAAAACTAGCTTGCCCATTTCTCACTGAAAATAGAAGTGGTTAAGATATTCGGTGGATATAATTCCAACTAGTATTATTTTTTTAAGTGCTTTCCATCATAAAACAAATCCCCAATTCTTCTCATCAATAAATGCCATTGATATTTCTACTTCTGTAGAAATATATACAAGTATAATAAAAATAAACAAACCAAAAACCCTCTTCCATCAAGTTGGTACAGACTCATTGCATCCCTATAGAAGCATTCTGAAGCTCTAAATCTAGATGGGAGTAGAAAGCCTCATTTTTCCCCCAAGAAGCAACTGGTAGGTTTAAACCGCTGACTTGTAGTTAGTAAACTGCTTAAAAATGACGTTGTGGTCAAGAAGCTAACAAGCTAAGAAATGAAGCAAATTAGCACCATTCAGTAATGTCAAATTAATAATGAAAATGATGATAATCATAGTATATAGTAAGAAGTATTACTACTTAATGACTTGAGTAAGGTAATGTTCTATAACAGGAAGCTTCTAAATTGGGCACTTATAGAAGGAAGAAATTAGTATAGCATTGGTTGGGGGAAAGAGTTGACAAAAAATCTCAAAAATATAAACAAAAGTATAGAATCAGTAAGGCGCTGTGACTATTAAAGGTTCAGATGATATAGAGAATCATCAAAACATACAAGTCTTTAAAATCAGCAATATAGTTTATTTTTAAGGAGTAGTATGATGTAGAAAGAGCTCTGGTGGTATAGTGATTACCCATTGGGCTGTAATCTTCAAAGTTAGCAGTTCGAAACCACCAGGAACTCTGTGGGAGAAAGATGAGGCTCTCTATTCCTATAAAGAGTTATGATCTTGGACACTCAGAGGCAGCTCTAAGCAGCCCTTCAGGGTGGCTATGAGCCAGCATCTACTGGATGGCAGTGAGTTAGTAAGGAGTTATGATGTATAAGAGTCCTGCTGGTATGACATTTCTAATGTATAGTCAAATATATGTTACCATTTTACAAACATGGGATCATACAGATATTTGTAATGCAACCTGATGTTTTCAAATGAGTATCTTTCATCATTAAATATTCCTCAGCAGCATTGATGAATGTATTCGACAAATATCACTGAGTCTCTACTATAGTTGGGCATTACTTATACCAAAATTAATTCAGCACTTTCTAAACCCATTTATGTTGATTTTCTTGTTTTTAATCATTAAAAAACCCAGGCTTAATGCCATTTTTATAAATCCTTGCAGCACACATTAACTTTTTTTTCTAAAAGAAATTTCTTAGAAGTGAAAAATTGAACTGAAGGATACTTTTAAGCATACAACGTTCATATATAAAGGACAGTTGTATTATCCAAACAGTGTATGGCAGGTTTAAGAACGCTCATGTCTCTATTCCTACCTCTCTTACCAATGCCACAAGGGGGCTTTAAAAAACTTATGACTACAAGGAAGAAGAAAATGGTCTATCAATGAATGTGTTGTAATGATTGTACAACTCTTCTTGATATGATCGAGTTAATGAATTGTATGATATATAAACGAAGTGCCAGTAAAACCGTTAAAAAAGTAGAAAAATAAAAGTAACACGCTCATTTGAAAATGGAAGTAAAAGATAATGGAAAATTTCCATGAATTTATTGGCGTCCCTTGCTTGGTGTGTATCACCAACATACTAAAACTGATTGCAGTCTAGTTCATTGCAGGTCATGGCGATCCCATAAGGCAAAGGTGAACACAAGATTTCCCAGGCTGGAATCTTTATGGAAGCAGGCTGCCGCATCTTCCTCCAAAAGAGCAGCTGATGCCTTTGAACTGTCAGCCTTTGGGTTGAAGGCCAAGCACTTCAACACTGTGCCACCAGGGTCTGTTTGTTTAAAACTGGAATATAAACCTAGATTCTAACATTTGATTGCCTTTGAGTCTTTGTTTTTAATATCACTTCTATTGTGGGGCTTGGAGGGGTGCTAAGTGGCTGGATATTTTGGTGGGATACTGTAAAAGGTTTCATTAGAGGCAACAATTAATATGTCACTATAAATCAAAGTTTAAATTATAACTTTAACCTTATAATAATAGATGCACTAAACTAATACTCGTGATCCTCCTTTACCTCAGTTCACCGGCTTTATGAAACTTCTATTTCAATCTTACCTAAGGGAGCTTAAAATACGCTGAGGGAAAAATAGTATACTAATGAAAAACTTAATAAAGTTTGTAGAGGAAAACCCACAGATTTGCACACTCTTTAAAAACAGAATGACAACAGAGTGGTAGAAGTTCACCTATTCATCTGTTATTTTAGCAAATATTGGTTTATGTCTGAATTTAAGGAAACATTAATGGATCAAAGGAACATGAGTAATATACTACTTGCCTCTGGGACCTTACAATTTTTGTGGGGATAAAAACTAACATCTAATTCCAGCCACTTGGGTACAAAATTAGTATATATGAGAGTTTACTGCAAATAACAGATAGTGGCTTGTGGGCTTCATCATGGTTTTGAAGTTTCAAAAAGTGATAAAGGATTTTTGCATCAATGGAGTGTGAGTGAATGTCGTTGACGTAAGGAAGTGTAAAATATTGACATGAAGCACAGCAACTGCACAACTGAAGAAAAAGAAAAGCTCTCTTTATCATGTGTATAAGCACTTGTAGAGCAGATGCCAGGCACGAGGCTCTGGTTGCTTCCTGGAAGTGTATGGCTGGGAGCGGGGAGAGACATATGATGGGAAGGGAGGAACATGGGCTCCGAAGTCAGACACCAAAGGACGGGGATCCTCCCATCTCCAACTCACTCATACACGGAGAGCAAGCGGGTACTGCGCTAGACATCTGCGGTCCCCCACAATCACATGGTAACTAGTATGGGGTTTTCCTAGAAAGTACAAATTGGTAATTTAAGAATATATTCTTGACAAGATTATGTGTTGTTCAACTAACAATGGGAGCTATACATGCATGTTTATTATTATGCACCTTTTAGTTCTAATTCATTAATTCAGATGAAACCATTAGTAAAAGAGCAGTTTTCATGAGCCAAATTCTCATACTTCCAGATGAATTAGTTTAATAGAAATAAATAATAGTTAAATCATTATCTTACAGCAGAGTTCTATATCATATTGTTGAGTGTCATTTCATTGAATTTAGATATTAACAAGAGGATAGCATAAAAAGATTATCAATAATCACATCCTTAATATTTGAGCTTTGCTTTCTTATTATTTTGTATCAGTGATATTTCTAAGACACTCAAAAATACCTGTTTTTTAAGATCAGAAATAGATAGTGCAGGAAAAGTGCAGATGAAAAAAAAAGACTGTATGACAGGATAGCAGACCCGTTTCACTCTCTTTTTGCCCATATTTGCTAATTTAGAACCCACTGTCTCAGTAAGCCCTCCTTGTCACACAAATAAATACTTTATGGAGCCCCCAAAGTTTGTCTCCATCATACATATAACCTGGTCTAGTCAGCAGCACATTTTACATTTTACATGTCCCAGGGTGACTCTCACAAAGTACTATAAACTAGATGGCTTAAAACAAGCAATACACATTTAGCTGCTCGGAAATAGGCTCTGGAGTTCAGAAGTCAGAAATCATGGGATCAAAGAGTTGGCTCTTTCTGGATGTTCCGAAGAAGAGTCCTTCCCTCACCTCTCATGCAGCTTTGAATGGTTGTGGATGATCCAAGTCGGGGGCACTTGCAGCTGCATCACTACATTCGCGGAAACTGGCTTCACATGGCGTTCTCCCTTCTGTGTCTTTGTGTGTGCTTCCAAATCTCCCTGGACTTTCTTGTAGAAAGTCATCAATGCTTGGATTCAGGCCACACCATAGGTCCAGGATGATTTCATCTGTAGATTCTTAATCAACCTTTATCTAAGTAAGGTCACCTTTTGAGGTTCTGGATGGACATGGGCTTTTTGCAGGACCTACAGCATGAAGAAGACCTCCTAAAGGGTGGACTGACACAGTGGCTGCATCGATGGGCTCAACCACGAGACTGGGTGTGAGGATGGCACAAGTTCAAGCAGCGCTTCGTTCTCTTGTACATCGGCTCACTGTGAGCTGGCACTGACTCGATGTCACCTCAGAACAGCAATAAGGCAGTGGGAGCAGAGCTCTCTGCTCTCTCCTCCCCAACCTCCCGCCATGTATCGCTGCTCCTCCTAAGCTTTACTGCCTCTGTTGGCAAGCAGCCACCTGTGGCTGCACATTGCCGTGCTCTAAGTACCAGCACCTTTGTTAAGGCCCCCTGCTACCTAGGGTGAGCCCCATGTTTACTGGTGCTTCCCAACCAAGTTAGTGCCTACCAGCCTCGATTAGTGATAGTACAACTGCCATTTCTCATGGGGCCTTATCTTCCCCAATGGCACCCCTGTGAATGGCATGGAGAGGTGTGGAACTAGATAGCATTCTGTATAATTTATTGGCTTAAGGTAGGTACTGAAGCATTGTCACTTGCCCTCCTGGCCTGCTCTGATGACTCAAAAAAATTTTTTTAAATGATTTTAGTGAATTGTTTCAAGTTTTCTTTAAGTCAGCCTGGCTCTCCTTTCATTAAATCACTCATTTATCCATTTGGTTTTTGGACTGGCAATCCATCCTAATTCCTTGTTCAGGTCTTATTACTGGGCACATTTTTGTCCTATTTTATGTGGATGAGTTTTTTCTAGGAAGCACTTCCTCCTTTCACATAAGCTGATTCTTGACAGACCCTTCTCTGCCTACTGCTCAGACCTCCCTGGGATGATGGGAATCTCCACGGTTTGCAGCTTGTCTCTTCCAGCTGGGGTCAGCGCTGACTCTTCACGTCTTCCCCACCACTGGCAGATAGATACTTATAGAGTATAATTGAATTATACTGCATATGGTTAATGATTTATGGTAGAGCTTGCTTTCATGGTTGGGATAAATGCTGCTGAATAGAGATAAAATACCATTTTTTTCAACCTTAGTACTCTTTCACTAGCTGTCAGTATTTTGAATAATTGTGAAATTATAGAGAATTTTATTTCAACAGATATTTATTCTGTGCACACTCATCGCCAAGTATTATCCCAGAGTCTCATAGAAAGGTAGAAACACACACTATCTTTGAGAAGACACACAACCGGAAGCAGAGAGGAAGTCAGATAGTGATAGTACGACATCAACAGTTTGGCTGAAGCGTGGGGTACTGAGGAATCTGGCATGTGATAAAACTGGGTGGCGGTGGGTGGCACGGTAGGAGGGAGAAACAGTGAGGGACAATTATTTAAGGGATATGGAGTTTTTGTTAAGGATGACTAAAATTTTTAGAAATGGATAGTGGTAACTGATGGTAAATGGACAGTGCTGACACAACATGGTAAATGGAGTTAATATCACTAGATTATACTTGTGAAAATCATTGAAGTGGAAAGTGTCTTATAATATATATTTCAAAAAATTAAATCTGTATATTCTAACAGTAGAAATTAGGGGGAATGAAATGACCAGGTAACATACTGTAGTTCCATCCACCATGATTAAGTGTGTAATGATCTCTGTCTGACAGTTAGGCTATTTGAACCTCTTGACTGTGGTCCAATCAGATGTGCCAAAGGTTTAATATGCATAGGTACTCTGTAGATAGATTTTGGGTTTCCACTGTCTTCCAAAGCCTTCTACAAATTGGGTGTTCACTATTTAGGCTCTGATACCTTTCCCTCCATCATATATTGGGTTTTGTTATTCGTCATATTTGGATCACACAGGTTGGTGTTCTTTGCCCATGTGGACTTAGATAGATAGATGGCTGCTTGTTTGAATACAAACCTTTAATACTCTTTTTTATACTCCGCACCATCTGCTTTCTTCACCATAATTTGCTGCAGTGCCCATGTTTTCCACGATCTCTTCATGAAGGAGTATTAAGCAAGATCACATCATCAGAACTAAATGTTCCTGACTAGGGGATAGAAATAAGTGGGAGCCCCGAGTCCATTCACATGTCCACGGATTATGTACAACTTTGGTTCATTTTTGAGGTCTCATTGTCATTTTATGACAAAGAATATTATCAATCATCCCCCTGGGGCAAAAGGCAATTTTATTGATTACATCATTCATTTCTCCCGTGTCATAGGATTTACCATACTGTTGCAACAAGGAGCTCATGCAAGTATAGCCCAGCTGCAAACTGCAGTCTGTGAGTTGTTGCTTTGTACAGATGGGTTGTTGCTTTGAATTCTTAAATGATTGAGTTATGTTTACGTTAACCATGGGGGTTTTTGCTAGGGGGGAATTTCCAGTAACATTCATTTACAAGGGCAGATCCTTGCCTATCAGAATAATACATGTCCTATTAAAGCAAGAAAGACATTAAAATAGTAAATATATGGTGGTTCTGGGCCATTTTTCATTGGATGCCTGCTAAGCCAGGGATCATTACCAAGGTCTCAGGACCACTAATTCCACAGTCGGGGGTGGGGGTGGGGGGTGACTGGCATTTATTTCTTCTCACATCAGGAATTTCAGTTTTAAGTCCAAGGGCTACAGGTAATTTTGAGGTTGAGCCCAGTTCATTCAGTGGGGTTTCCACATTGAGTCTGTTTGGTATGGCCTATATGGGATACTCTGTCCCCCCAAAGGACAGAGTCCAAGTTAATTATAGTGCACAGCCATGTGTGGTTTACCCAGGGTTGAGTGTAAAGTAGTTCAGACGTGTCCAATCAGAAACATAGTGCTAGGCGTCTTCTCCCCTTGGCTTCTCTTTAAGTATTGTTGAGGGTCCCTTCCTGATGTGAAGTTGTTCAACTGTGGGTACATTTGGGGAGAACATTTTGATGATATAGTCCATAGTATCCTTTGCATAAGAAGTCACTTTAGGTAAATTAGTTAAACTATCCATTGGACTAGTAAATTGGAGGAGGATTGGTAGTGTTTCTAGGAAGGGCTGAGAGTGCTTTTGCAGTAGCGTGATGTATTAACAGAAGATGAAATAGTAAAAATAATGATCACAATTGCCTTCCATATATGAATATAATATCTCCTACACTAGCATTGATTTCTACTTTTATTTGTATCAATAGTGATGGTTTTTAAAAGGACGTACTTTATATCCTAGAGAAGAAAGGTAAGGGTCAGGCTGCATACCTGAAGTCAACTGTAGACTTACTCGCAGGGATCTAGCCAATGCACTCATGACAGAGAGATCATATTTGGAAGAAATTCCATTGCTATAAATATCCTTTCAAAGTAAAATAATAACAATGTTTCCATAATCCAAAAGACTATGCTTAGATACTATGCTTTTGTTATTGAGGTTGCTATAAATTTCATGCTACAAATGGCTTCTTTGGTCCTGGTCCATGGAAAAGTCACTTATTATAAGAAAGGATTTGATAATTTGTTGTTTGCTTTTGTAGTCGGAGAGACTGAGTTAAACTTTGATTTTTTTCCTCCAGGCCTGATGGCCTGTGATCATCACGCCTCAGTTCTCAGAGGGGTTTGGAAGTGCAGACCACACCATGTGACACTGACCAAGAGGGTGACCACAAAATGAGTGTCTACATCATTTTTTGGAGTGTTTCAGCAGAAGTTCTTTTTGGTTGTTTTTGTTGTCATAAAAGTATTCCCGTCGTTAGTAGAACAATGAGAACGATTTTGTAAGCCCAGCATAAATGTATCAGTAAAAGGCTAACATTCTATGCGAGTTGACTTTTTGAACCTTCTAATGCTTTTCAATGACGCTCTTGAAGAACTGGTATGTAGATAAGAGACAGCCATGCAAACAAAACAGAGGGGTACTGCATGGTTTAAAATCAGGGAAAACATGCATCATGAGTCTATCCTTTGACCATACTTGTTCAATCTGTGTGCGGAGCAAATAATCCCACACTGCACTGTGTGAGGAAAAGCTGGCTTGTGAACTGAAGGAAAACTCATTAACAACCTGTGATATGCAAATGACGTCTTGCTTGCTGAAAGCCTAGAGGTCTTGGATTGCTTAACTGATGAAGATCAAAGACAACAACCTTCCTGAGGGGTTATACCCCAAAGTACATTTTTTAAAAACCCAAAGAAACAAATATCCCACTACCGTGGAGTCAATTCTAACTCACAGTGACCTTATAGGACAGAGTAGAACTGTAGACTCCTGAATCTAAGAATCTTTACAGGAGCAGAAAACCTCCTCTTTCTCCCTGGGAACTGCCAGCAATTTCAAACCGCAGACCTTGCAGCCAGCAGCCCAGTGTGTAGCCCACTGCACCCCCAGGGCTCCTCTCTCCATGTAACCAAACAACTCACTGGGGACTCATCGCAACCCCCCGTGGGCTTCTGGAGACTGGACCTGTTTACAGGAGCAGAAAACCCACTCTTTCTCCAGGGGAGCTGCTGGTGGTTTTGAACTGCTGACCATCCAGATCACAGCCCAACCTGTGACCACTATCCCGCCAGGACTCGGAGACCTCAATATAAAGAAAACAAAATCACAACTGCACCAAGGAGCAACAGTATCATAAATGGAGAAAAGATAGAAGTTGTTAAATATTTCATTGCACTTGGATCCAAAATCAGCACCCATGGAAGCAGTGGCCAAGAAATGAAAACAATGTATTTCACGGCAAATCTGCTGCAAAGACCTCTTTCAAATGTTCAAAAGCAAAGTGAGGACTGAGGGGGAGCCTGATCCATGCTGTGATATGTTTAAGCCCCTTATCTGCATGGGAAAGTTGGGCCGTGATGTGTGAATGTTGGACAATGACTAAGAAAGGCTGTTGAAGAATTGGACACTGGGTGATGGTGCTGGCCATGAATGTTGACTGTCAGAGACGACCAGAAGACTGAAGAAATCTGTCTCGGAAGACATCCAGCTAGAAGGCTCCTTAGAACGGAGAATGGGGAGATCTTGCCTTTTGTTCTTGGATGCGTTATCTGGAGGACCAGTCCCTGGAGAAGGATATCATGCTTGCTAGCTGCTGACGTAAATAGGGTCCATGTAAAAGATAAACATCTCCAAAAGACAGGGACTGCCCATCCTGGCTCAAACACAGCGATGGTTTTTCAGGTTGGCAGGACCAGGCGCTGTTTTGTTCTGTTGGGCGGAGGGTCACAGTGTGTCGGAACTGACTTGAACGCAGCTCACACCACCAACAGCTGTGCTCTCCTGTCAGAGCTGCCATGACTTCCTAATACAAGGATGCTGCAGATCACGTGGATCCGACGTCAGGTTCTACAAGCAAGCACTCTGGTATCCTCCCTGCCAGTGTCGTACAGTTGCCGACTTTGTCACATTTTGGGGGATTATAGCTACAATATTGTGGAAATTGGTATTGGTGAACGTAACTGCTTTGAGATTGAAGTAGTCATTCAATGAGAAGAAAGAAAAATGAAAGGTTTCCACCCTAGTTACTAATAATGTTGTAACTAATAATGTTCTGTCAAGGTAGAAAAACTTACAAAACAATTTTGTTGCTATTAATATCATGTACAAAATATTACAGGAGACCTGGTGAGGTAGTGGATTACCCACTGGGCTGCTAATCGAAACCGCCAGCTGCTGCTTGGGGGGCAGAGGAAGCTTTGTGTTTCTGTACAGGGTTAGTCTCAGGAACCCACAGGGGCAGCTCTGGTCTTACCGGGTTGCTATGAGCCCATATGGTAGTGAGGTTTTTGTTGGTTTCTTTTACGGAAGATTGTGTGCGAACTCTTTAAAACTCTATCACATATTATTCTGTGATTAAAATTAATAATAAGGATTCTGTACGTTCTGATTTGAGAGGAGGTCCATGTCAGTAGGAAGTGACATGACGGGTGAACGCACTGGGTGACAGCAGCTTTAGCTCGGCCACTGTCCTGCACAAAACACACTGTGCTTTCAGCTTAGAGAATCTACTCAATGAATGGGAAAGTTTGCCCTGTCTCCCACGAGTTAAAGATCAGTCATTCCCGAAAGAGGGTAATCAATTTTTCCTATGACATACAAAGTTCCCATTATGTAAGAATTTTAAACAAATTGCTCTGTAACAAAAGAATTTGGGTGGTCCCTAGCCTTGATCATAAGGGATCTAACAAATTTCAACAAGGAACGTATTTAAGAAAACATAGAATACTGTTTTGTCTTTCAATTATTGCAAAAACAATGAGTATCCTTCACACACACACTGCTGGGAAGAATTCCGGTTGCCTTCCTCGATTCTCCCACATTCTTTATTTGAAGTATGTGTGAATACCCATCTTGCTCTCGGCGGAACATATCGGGATTTCTTGCTTCAGCAGTTCTCTTTTGGTAACTTATCCCATATGTTTGTTAGCCTGTGCATAAATGGTTTTGTCTGAGCTCAGCTCCTGAACCATATCTTGGATATATCTGCCAGAATGAGGATTTGTTTGAATTGTTTTTGCACAGTAACTTCATCATCAAAAGCATCTCAGTTGTCTGAAGGTAACATGAGTTCAAATATCATTCATTGAGGTAGAATAAAGAGAACCATTTTAGCAGATACCCGGTTCTCGGGTTAGTCACCATAGTCTTCCTCAGTCCACCCTACTGGGAAATGGAATTGGGAAGACTGTGCATGGAACATCGCCGGACACAGCCTGGAGTTGGAGAGCTGCGTTCCATCGTTTTTCTTCTCATCTCAGCATTCTGAGCTTCCTGATACTGAAATGAATAAAAAGAAAAGTTAGGCTTTTTTCCCTTTTTTTTTTTTAACCGTGTAAGTAGTTTGAAATGGGTATTGACTTCAGAAAAAGCTGAAATAAAGGGACTTTTGGAGATGAAATTCTGAGACTTAGTTGAATTCAAAGATGATATTAGGAATATTAGAACCCACTGTTTTCATTACCTACATTCAGACTACTTAATTTTATCAGTCTCATAAACTATTTAATATTAGAATTTATTTTCAATAATTCATCACATATGAAATTTCTTCAATGTGCTGGCCATTGTCTCAACCTTCTTGGAGTTTGCCATCTCATTGGGGAAGGGGAAGTGGATGTATGTCTTCAGGGTACAGATTCTAGATGGGATGGTCAAGTAAGACCCCAGTGATAATGTGACCATGGTGTACACATCAGAAGGGAGAGAGAGCGCACTGTGGGCATTTGGTTGTGAAGTGGCCCTTTGTGTCATTGTTGAGGTGGGTATACTGCCTGAGGGACACCTACTAAATACCAAATAACTTTTCAAGTTCCAGATTATTGACTCTTGAGAGGGAAACTTCTGGTAGCCTCCAGGGTTCCTTGGCTTGTGGGAACAACGACAACCCGGCATCAGCCTTCATGTGATTGACTTCCCATTGTGTGTCCCCTCCTTTTCTCATAAAGAACTCAATGATAAAGAGATTAGCTACCCAAGTAGCTTCCTTTCAACCAATTACTTCTAGGATTGCCTCATTTCCATATAAGGTCATGCTTTCAAGTACCAGAGGTTAAGATTGCAACATTATCTCTTTTGGAGGGCACAATTAACCCATGAAAATGTGCCAACCTAACAGACCGTGGTGCCATTTGCTGAGAGAAAACCTAGGAAAGACACTTTTCTGTGGGAGCCCATCCCTGTCATAGTTGTATTTGTAGAGCCCAGAGAAATTCCTAGGAGGGAGGAAAAAATGAAAATAACAGACATTTGGGGGTTAAAATTGACATACAATGGTAACTGACTGCTTTTGAGATATGGAGACGTGAGGAACTATGTCTTTATGCTTATGAAATATAACTTCACCTTCTGGAAAATTGTGATGTTGGGAAATGTATGTGTGACACAGGCTGGTGTGGCATCTAAGCATGGTGATCTCACTGTCCTCAGTTAATTTGGACTCATAAAGACTCATTAGGCCAGGTTGACTAGAGAAACAAATGCAGTGACACTCATATATGTGTAAGAGAGAGCTTTATATCAAGAAATAGTTATCTATCAGGAAAGCATCCCAGCCTGGTCCAGATCAAGTCCACAAGTCTGATACTAGTCCATAAGTCTGTTGCTAGTTCATAAATCCCTCTTCAGACTCACACAACCACAAACAATGATGCAAAATGCAGGAAGATCCCTGGCTGTGGGGTGCAGTCCTGTGAATCCAATGGCGGTGGCTCTGGCAGCTCTTTAAGTGATTTGATAGCAGGAAGATGAAGGCAGAGAAAGAGAGAGGGCAGGTTCCCAGGTTCCTGCTTATGAGAAAGCCACACCCACAAGGAGGCACCACCAGCTGTGATCTGATTGACAGGCTAGACTCCACCCCTATACTTCAAGTTGACATGAAATTACCTGGTATGTAATGATTACAACGATCTTATAGGATAGGGTAGAACTGCCCCTGAGTTTCTGAGATTGTACCTCTTTAGGGGAATATAAAGCCCCATCTTTCCCCAACAGAACAGCTGGTGGTTTTGAACAGTTGAACTTTTGTTTAGTAGCCCAACACCTAACTACTGTGCCTGCAGGGCTCCTGAGCTTGGTGGTAGTCTTCTTCCTTGCTAATGAAGTAAAAGTGAGCCATGTTATAAATACTCTTGCAGTCACCAAGCAAGCAGTCATTACCTACTATGCAGTGTGGCTCACAGTCGATGGAGTAAAATTAAACAAAGTATATTCAATAGAGTCATAGCCATAGAATATTTTGGAATGCAAAGAGACACATTATGAAGAAATATCAGCAACCCAATAATGTATTTTATTTATTCAGGAAACCCTAACATTAAATTCTCTGGGTCACGGATAAGTCTTCATGACTTAAAACAATGACACATTATGTGCACTCGGTACATAGATGGGTTGATTTATAGAAAGCCTACTTATGTCAGTCATTGTTATAATGTTTTCTTCTTGAAATGCAATGATCAATCACAGTTCTAGCCTTCCAAAATTTCAGCTGAGTGAATGATAATGTAATAAATCCAGTAATAAAGTCATGTTTAGATAACTGTAGAAACTCCTATTTTCGTTGTCCTCCTACCTGAGATGGAATTCTACAGGCGAGAGAGTACACAGAAATGGTTATGGTGTCAAGTCTCCCTATAATATATTCACCAGGCCTAAGATTTCTTAATGGAGACTCAGGATCCAGGCCAGCAGGGAGAAAAGAAAAAGCCAGGAATCCACAGCATCTCTCATTGATGTCAAATGGGCTGATCCCTTAGGAGACATTGTTAGACTGTGACTTGAATGAGAGTTTGGATATCACGTATAACTTTTTCACAGGTGCAGCCAAACAAGCAATCACACTAACCTAGACAAGAACATGTTACTTAGCTTAAGAGGTCTCTCTAGGTAACCCTATACCTTGGCAAATTTCATCATGGTTTAAGGTCCAATACTTAGACTTATAGGTTCATGTATTTTTTCACACCGATAATTGATGCATTTTATAAGGAGTAGATTCATTTTAACCGGAAACTTAGAGTCATTCAGTAACTATGTATCAAAGGTTTAATTTTAACTAGACAGATGAACAGCAAAGATTAAGGAATAGATCCTAAACAAGTTCAACTGATGTTCAGTTTCCAAAAATCGACAGTCTAAATGGTAATTGGGATCACGTATTGGGAAGTCCTCCTTATCCTGGGTGTGAGAGTAGCAGTGCCAGAGGCAGAGGTTTGACTGGTAGATAGACTTGAAAGTTTCATTGGAGGATTGAAATACCACGTCCCCTCCCCTCCAGAGGGGTGTGAACAACAGAAACATGGGTGAAGAGAGACAGAGGATGGTGTAAAATAGGAAAATAATAATGATTTATAATTCATCAAGGGGCCAAGAGGATGAGAGGGTGGGAGGGAGGGAGAAAAAGGGGGAGCTCATACCCAGGTCTCAAGTAGGAAAAAAATGTTTTGAAAATGATGATGGCAACATATATGTACAAATGTGCTTGATACAATTGTTGTGTGGATTGTTATAAGAACTGTAAGAGTCCCCAATAATGACTTCCTTAAAGACCGAAAAAAAAAAAAAAAAAAAACATCAGTGTGAGAAGAAGCTAAAGAAACAGCCAGTGGTTAGTAACAGACTCAGGAGAGCTTGTGAGCCCCTCACGGAAGTCTTGACCATTGTGACGCCTTTTTTACTTAAAGCAATAGACTTATATAGTATAGGTTTATATCTTAATGCTGATATAAAATTTTACGACAACAATTTCTGAACCCTGGAGTCAGGGTTCAGAAGAGCAGAATAGCCTGTTGGATAAGGCTCCGAACCTCAGAGTGAGACAAACCTAGGATGGTAATATAGTGGGGATGTACTGGACTGTTAACCACAAAATCAACAGTTTGAAACCACCAGCTACTCTGGGATCAGGACGAGGCTTTCTACTTCCACTGAAAGGTCCAGTCATAGAAACCCACGAAGGGCAGTTCTACCCTGCCCTAGAGGCTCACTTTGATGACAATATATATGAGTTTGAGGATCAAATTGGCCGCTGGTTAGTGATTCTAAGATTTTTGTAGCCCCTCGTAATGAGAAAATGGACCTTAGAAATATAGGTTACGAATTTTCCCTCACAATGAGTTCCCCAGGAAATTGAATTTGTGTTCATATCCATATACCTTGCAACTCAATGTAGCACATAAGAAACAAAAAAGCCAAGTCAATGCCAACTCCTAGCGACTGTATAGAGCAGAGTAGAACTACCCATTTGAGTTTCCAAAACTGTAACTGTTTAGTTGTAAAAAGCCCAATGTAGAAAATAGCAGGTATATTTATGGAATTGAGTTGTTAAGTTTATTTATGGAATGGAAAGAAATTTCATGAATTAGTAAGTACTATGTTTTTTTTCTTTATTTGTAAAAAAAAGAGTTCACAACTTACCCCAGGATTTGTCAGTCAAGAATTACAAACTCAGTTGTCAGCATTTTAGACCTTCACATATTGATCTGAGCAGCAGCTTAATCTTAGATCAATGTTGTTAGTAGTAGTGTTGATTTTAATATGAAGAATAGAGATGAATAAATATTAATAGAACATTGACTCTGTGGGCTTTAAAACTTGAATTATATCTACTATCTCTCCAAGTTCTTTAATTATTTGCATTTCAGCAGTTAATGTTCTATATTTTACATTTTGCTGAAAATTTTTTATTTTTATTCTTCCATTATCCTCAAAGTTACTCCTATGTATGACTGTGTGGTATTGACTCCTGTGATCTTTTTCAAGGTCAGATGACAATTCAGGGTTCCCTCTAGCTCCATGTGTGTGAAGGGAAGTAAATGCACCTGGGCACACATGTGTGTTACAGAAGTAAAGCATGGGTACTTTTCTGGCAGGAGAAATCTTTAGTGTTCTTTAGATTCTTAAAGTGAGTTGATAGCTAGTGTTCTATGGTTGGTCATCTAAAACGCTTGGCTATCCTAATAAAATAACACTCTCTGTGCATATGACCAGCTCCTGCTGGAACAGTGCCCGTTCCTGATGACCCCAGGTTTGTCACAATCAAATTAGCCTCCTCCTTGGAATTTTAGTAACTGATTTTCTCTAAGTTAATGACCATACTTCTTTTCCAAGGTGCATCTGAGTAGACTCAAACTTCCGACCATTAAGCACATTAATCATCTGCTCATATAAACCTATCCATTTCTGTTTACATTCTTGACAGCAGAATTGTTTTTAAAAATTATGAGTATATTTTAGTTTCTTGACACAAAAATTACAGTTACCTTCCATAAAGTTGACACTGTAGATGTTTTGTTTGTTTGTTCTTTAATTTGCCCATAAATACCAAATAGAAATCTTTACAGGACTAGAAAGCCTCATCTGTTAGGTAGAAAGCAGCTGGTGGATTCAAACTGCCAACCTTGCACTTAGCCCAACACATAACCCACAATGCTTCCAAGACTCCTTAAGGCCCAGCAAAATATTAATTTTTTTACTTCTCTTTAATCTTCATAATAATAAGTATGTGAATCGTTGCTGAACAAATTCTGTGGATTTTCAAATATCTGGTACAACAACACAATTTAATAATTTAATCAGCTTTCAAACCACCTATGTAACTAGTATATCTATATTGACCCATTGCTAGAGCAAAACTAAACTAAACAAAAGGGACTTTTCTACACCAATTAGGACAAATTGCTTTTCCTTTGGAGGGTAGACAGTAGTTATGAAGATATCATATAGATTGTGTTTAGGTGAAAAAGAAAAATACAATTTCTTAAGTTTTTATGATGGCTGCCATGTCTTTTGGAATAGACAATTTGTTGAATGTATCCTTGATTTGTCTTCATTAGATAATTAATAGCAAGCTGCATGATTGAGATATACTATACATTCAGTTTTAGATTTCCTCCCCTAAAAGTAGCTCCTACTGTTTAGTTTCTTCAATATCTAAATATTTTGTTTTCTTCTAGAAGTCCTGGTATCCCAGGAATACATGACTCAAAATTACAGATACTTCTATTGAATAAGTCACTGATGGGAAAGAAAAGAAAAATAAGCTAAAACACCCTAATCCAATTAAAATCAATAAAAAATAGAAACCCCATAGAAAAATTTCCGTGTAAACTTTAGGCCAAGTTGATTTGCATGTTGATTTACATTAATAAGGCCTTAGCTGTGTGAAAGAATTTAACCCAAGCCCTTTCACTAAGGACCCGTTTCTTTACAATTCCTTTTTCCCAGTTCTCAAAGACAGTGTCTCCCTATGCTCCTATTTTAGGAAAGAAACTGAAAAGCAAAGCAAAGGTGAAGGAGTTAAACATTGCTTTGTTAAAGATTTCCTTTGTCATTTGTATTTAAGAACTCATTCTAAGTGGAATCTGCCAATCCACCCATCAAACATAAACAAAAACACAAAAGTCTGTCTATTTCTCTTAAGAACTCAAGGGAAATGCCACTGACCACTTGTCCACTGGGAGGGATTTGAAACACCATGTGTTTAATTTTCACCACAGTCCTGTAAGATGCATAATGTTGTGTTTAATTTTACAGGTAACGACAGGTTTCCAACAATTTTGCTATCTCTAGATAAACAGAAAAGGGGTGGAGGGGAGAGAGAATGAGAATGAAAGATGTAGGATGGGCGAAGTATTGACTTGGGTACTAGAGATAAAAGGTAGGCTAGCTATTGCACATGGAGATTCATCTGTGGCACTCACAATATTATTCCACCCATCAGCCCTTCCCTAATTAAAGCTTTCCTTTCTGTTCTACATCCTTCTCGGCCACTTTCCTTCTAAGTGATGTCACAAATGGAGCTTCAGTTAGCTGTAGATTTCCATCTCCCCCTGGTATGCATGTTAGACAGGGTTCACTAGAGAAACAAAACCAGGACACGTATGATTTCACACACACACACACACACACACACACACACACACACGAAGAAATAAACAGCTTTTTAGTCCACAGAACAGTACAGAGGACTCAGTTCAACTCACTTCCAAGAGACAGTTACTATACTGGCAGTCCTTCGACTCAGGAGGGCTATTGGGTGCAAGTCAAGGAAGCAGATAGCTGAGTCTTCTGTAGAGCAATACAGGCAGTCCGGCCACAGGCAGCAAACAACAGGGCGGGTCACCAACCTTCAGCCAGATGACAGGATCCGACAGTCCCCAGCTCAAGTGATATATACACCAGCAGTGTGGTGAAGCAGGTCTCAAAGAAACCTCACACTATAGTGACATGCTCCTTGGGTTGGGCATTCCACAGGTAGTATAACTCTCAAGTTGAAGCAGAAAACTAGCTAAGGCAACCTCCTACTGGTCCAAGAGAGCAAGAGACAGAAAAGTGAGTCTCGCAGAGCCATTTATCTCTTTGCCCTTCAGTGAAACTATGACCTTATTAATCCCACATGTGTTTGTTGGCCAGGTTGGTACAATAAACCTACCTATCACAATAGGTAAAGCTTCCTTCGTAGTAGCACTAGTATAAGTCTTGGGGCTGATACAGCTGGGTTGGCTATATCTGATCTTCTCTGCCTACTCTGAAGCCATTTCCTGTTGCCAGCAAGATCTGGTTTTCTCACTGACCAAGACTGTTCAAATTATGGAACTGGTGAAAAAATGATGAAAGGCCTTCTATTCCCTTTCTATTTGAATGTATGTAACCAGTTTTTCCAAGTGTTTTTACTCATTATCTAAATATATGATAACCAAACCATATAAAATGTACATTGTGTTGAAAAGACAAGAGGATTTTCATAAACACAGTTATCTATAATGCTTCCAAGTCTGGGACAGGGGAATATTTATTAGGGATGTTTTGGTATTTAGAGTAACAGATTTATCAATTTGTGTTTTAACAAAAATTTCAAGCATGTATCCTAAGTCATGCACTTATTATTCAAATGGAAATTTCCCTTTTGGAGGTTAGCTTGAACTGTGAAACCACTAAGGGAGCCTGTGGTAGCATGACGTTCTCTGAATTTTTTGTCTTGACATTTGGAATTTTGTTGCTAGTGTACTTACTCCTGAGAACTTATCTGCCTTCAGGAGAGCTGTGCTGAAGAGATTTTGAACATGGTTTAAACACACAAACAGCCTGAAAGAGGTAAATGTATCAGGCTACTTGAAAACTCTTAAGGGAAATTGAATTCAATTTCTGGTATGGGACTTCCATTTTATAGCCCGGTTGGATTATTGCTATAGTTTTACTCTGTCTGACCCCTAAATTCAGTGTGAGCAGACATACTATTGAGCAGCGAATTGTGGAATTCGCTGATCGAAGGTTAATTGAACACCAAGAATCGGCAGTGCTGTGCCCTGCTGGCAATGCTACTAATGAGGTCAATGAGGTGCCGTACATAAGTAAGTTAGTGGATGTTTTCCTCCTTAAGCAAGAATATTTTGTTTTAACCACATCAGAAGGTCTTTAAGTCAGATCTGTATTTTTCCTCAGGGATCCCTAGGTTGTGCAAACAGTTAAGTGCTCCTCCTCGAGTGAAAAAACTTGGCCATTCAAACCCACCCCGAAGGCCCGGTGAAAACAAGCCTGGTGGTTGGTTTTCGAAGGGTCCCAGCTTTGAGAACGTTTCAAAGCAGTTCTATTCTGCATGCACTGGGTCGCCATGAGTTGGAATTGATTTGACAGGAAAAAGCAACCACGTTTCCCCTCTATTTCTTAACATTCTTATTAAGCAGGACATGCAGAATGTTTATTTAATGACTTCAAGAAGTTGTTCCCAAAATTGGTGATTGTGTCCTAACCGAATAATTCACCGTGCAATGGACTGAGGGTGTAGCATGACCTTAAAATAAAACCACTTATTTAGAAGACCATGCTTTTATGTCCCCTGGGTTTCATCTCTTTTTGATTTCAAGAATTTACTTCTTCCTGTAATCAGGATGCTTTCCGTAAGCTTAAAAAATAATAATAAAAAAAGATTCTACAAGAGCACAATCAAGTGTTCTGGGACTGCCGTTTTTCCTCAATGTCATCCTAATTTGCTACAGTACACTTAGTCAATAAAACACCGCCTTTGCTTAGTCCATAAAACACAGGTAAGCATCTTTCTAGTTTCTCTCCTTTAGGGCCAGACTCATCTAAGATCATCAATGATGTCCCTTGTTCCATGTCCTCTTCTGAAACTGGTGTGACTTTCTGGCAGTTCCCTACTGATGGACTACTCTCCTGCCTTGCCATCCAATCAATCCCTACTCATAGCAACCCTACAGGACAGGGCAGCATTGCCCCCGGGGGTTTCCAAGACTGTAACTCTTTCAAGAGTAAAAAGCCATGTCTTCCTCCCTCAGAATGTGGTGGTTTTGAACTGCAGATCTTGAGGTTAGCAGCCCAATTATATTCAGCATACTTTTATTTCCATATGATATTAAAATATTATTTAATAATATATACATTCTGTTGGGTCACCTTTCTTTGGTATTGGAGCAAATATGAATCTCTTTCACTCGATTGTCCAAGCAGCTATCTTCCAGATGTGCTTTACGCATTGCATTAGTTCACCGAGACATCTCAGTTGGTATTGCGTCAGTGATTGGAAGCTTCCCTATTGTCTTTAGTTCAGCTTGAACTTCTTCCTTCAGTACCATGGGTTCTTGATAATATGCTATCTCTTACATTTGCCTAGAAATGATTTTAAGGCTGCTTTTCCACTACAGTAGCCGATGTGAGCGGTTGAAACAGCATACAAGTGTTTGGGCAGGCCCTTGAGCCCACTAATCCACTCAGCAGGAGAAAGATGTGGCAAGTCTGTCGCCATGCAGGTTGCAACTGTGGAAATGCTGTCGAAGTATGTTCTACTGGTCTCGAAGGTTGCTCTGAGGCAGAATCTGATGGACAGTAACAGGCATATGCCCTGGTAAATCTTAAAAGGGAAATGGCTTCACAAAGCTCACGGGACAGTTCCATTTTCTTTTAATTCCGCTTCTTTCCTCAACTTTTGGAAGCCCCTTTCTCTGTGTCTGACCACTTCTAGAAAACTGTTTGCTAACGTCTGCTCCAGTTGATTATCCAGTTCCTCACCCTTCCTGTGCATATAAGAGACGTGTGACACCGTCTGCCGTATGACACTGACGAGTCATCAAGAATTTATTTTGGTTTTATTATATAAAATATTAATGTAAGTTGTGCCATTATATATTGCTGACTTGTGCTGATGTAACCTGAACCAGACAGTGTTTTTTTTTAAATAGTATTTTTATTAACATATCTTACTCATTCCAATATATGCGTTCCCTTCCCTTCCCGTACAGCTCTGTTGTTCAGTTCCATCGGGTGGAGCTATACAATCATCAATGCTATCAACTCCCCTCTCCTGACCCTTCCTCCCCCCCACCCCCACCCCACTTCTTATACCTTCAGGGTACCCTTACTCTTCAGACAGTGTTTTAAGCCGTAAATGAATTGAGATCATCCAAGATGGGTCATTTTAGAGGTCTATTTCAGTGAAGCGTAAATCATTTGAAGACACCTTCTTTTGTTTATTGGCATTCTTTTGTCTAATCATTTGTCTATTGGCAAAATCATACAAATAAGAAAATAATCAGCTAAACAAATTTACACTCAATACCCGTTCCTATTCTTAGCTGCACAGAGATTGCCACAAATAGTTTTCTACAGTCGATCAACACATCTGTGGGCACATGTTTTTCTTTTGCTTCGTTATACCTGTCTGCTTCAATTTTGAAAGTTAGGCAGGTAATTCCATTGCTCTGACTTCTGCCCTTATACTACAGCCTTCTAAGCAAGGAGCAGCTCCTAGGGGAAAGGTCACAGCTCACACATGCCTGCGGAAGAACAAGCTGAAAGCCCAAAGGTCTAATTTTAGCCTTCCTTCTCCTGGGGCTATCACAGTCACTAACAGGAATTGTTTTGGAATTAATAAACAGCATGCTGTAAGGTATGAGTCATTATAAAAAAAGGAACGACCCATGACTTTCACATGATGTCCTGTGGAAAAAAGAAACACCTAACAAAGAGCAAAGGGCTTAAGTGGAAAGTTGAAAATGCCAAGGTTAGAAATTCTTTGAAATCAAAGCAAAAAGACATCACAGCAGACGTAGAGCCTGGTGTTTGTAAAATCAGAAAGAATGTGAAGGACTGTTATAAAGGGTGATCCCGGTTTAGTCTTTCTAATTTTGTTCTCTGTGTGCTTTCAACTGTTAGATATAACACCGTAGCCTTGCAAAATATTTTTTACCATATTTTGCTTGATTTCTAGCTTTGTCTTTAAATCTCACCTGCTATTATCCCTTTTTTTCCTTCATCCCCATTTCCGACTACTAATGTAACTCCCTTCTGAACAGCAGCACAAGATTTTGGCATAGATAACAAGTATCAAAATGTGAGGATTAGCAAACAAGTATGACATCCAGATTTCTAGTCCTACATCCATGGATTAAGTTTAAACAAAACATCTTACAACATATTTCTGTGATCAATGAATGGCTGAAGACAAGATCTCTCAGTGGTAACACTTGTCTTCCTTGTGTTAGATTACCTTACACACACACACACACACACACACACACACACCAGATCAAATGATCAAAACTAGGGGAAGGGGAAGGGAGGTTTGGGAGGAAATGGGGAGTTAACAACCACGAGTCCTAGAGGGAAATGTTCTGAAACTGATTGTAGTGATGATCACACAATTCTTCTTAATAGAATAGAACAATTAAATTGTATGACCTATGAAGTCTATTCCGACTATTTTTAAATCACTCCCATTCAAAAATCACCAGAGACTTCTGAGAGGATCTGCTGGGCCAGTTCAAGTCAAGGCACAGACGCCAGATGAAAAGGTTATAGCAACTGTATTTTGGAAGCCCAAAGTTGTAATCTTGATAGATTGTTGTGCTGAACAACTGCTTCCTGTCATCACAATGTACGTGCTCACTCTTTGAGGACAGCACAGCCCCTCCTAAGAGAATTTCACTGGGAGTCCTTACTCTGTCCATCCTATGACTCTGATCTTGTCCCTTCCGACTTCTTTCTGTTTCCCAAACTCAAAGAATATTTAAAAGAAACACAACTCAATCCCTAAACTATCACTCTGACCTGGCAGTGTAAATTAAAGGGCATTGAATTCTTCAGGGAAGGTTGAAAGGGATGGAAACAAAGCCCTCAAAAGTGTGTAGACTAAGAAAGCAGTAGCTTCCCTTTTTGAAAACTTTATTTGATTAAGGTTTCTCTTCCATTTTAGCCATGTTTTTTAGTTAATCTCCTATACGTATTTTACTATAAGTTATTGCATTAGAGAAACAAATCCACAGAAACTCATATGTATAAGAGAGAGTTGTATATATAGGGTAAGTGCCCATCAAGAAACCATCCCAACCCAGTGCTGCCCAAGCCCACAAGTCCAACATTAGCCCATATGTCTGCCACCAATCCACAAAATCTTCCTCCATCTCACAAAACAGACGCAATGATACCGAGCGCAGGAGGAAAGCCGGGTCACTCAAAGAGTAATCATCTCAGCACTGGCGGGGTGGGGGTGGGGGGGTCGCCACACGGCTGTTGTAGCTCCCAGGGCTACATCGAGGCAGGTCCATGTGGCTTCTCCTCAGGGATGTCTTGCAGGAAGTGAGTCTTGCCAGCTGAAGCAGGGAACTGGTTAAGGCAGCTGCACCCTGGTCCAACCATCGCAAAGCAAGAGACCTGAGAACTAGAAAGGCGAGGCTCATGGAGCCATTTATTCCTCCGCCCTTCAATTAACCCCACATGTGTTTATCGGCCAGGTTGGCACAATACGCTACCTCAATTATTCTATAAAAGTCTTAGATAAACCATATAGAAAGTAGTCAAATGGGCTAGAGAATATATCCATTTAGTCTGTTACCTGATTACATTAGCCCATGGTGACTTTTTTTATTTAATTGCATGTTAAGTATTTATTTTCCAGCAGTAATAGTTAAGCTTTTTTTTAATTGTACTGCCTTAACTAAACTGATTTGCCTTTTTTAGCTTTAAAAAGTAACGGTAAAGCCTGTGTGATCACGAGGTATCGATGGACCCAGGTATCAGGCTTCAAAGAACAAAAAAATCATATCATTGTGAATGAGAGGGAGTGCAGAGTGGGGATCCAAAGCCCATCTGTGGGCAATTGGACTTCCCCTTACAGAAGGGTCACGGGGAGGAGATGAGCCAGTCAGGGTGCAGTATAGCAACGATGAAACATACAACTTTCCTCTAGTTCTTAAATGCTTCCCCTGCCCTCCCAATCATGATCCCAATTTTACCTTACAAATCCAGCTAGAGTAGAGGACGTACACTCTTACAGATAGGAACTGGAAACACAGGGAATCCAGGACAGATGAACCCCCTCAGGACTAGTAGTGAAAGTGGTGATACCAGGAGTTGGAGGGAAGGTGGGGTAGAAAGGGGTAACCGATTACAAGGATCTACATATAATCCCCTCCCTAGGGGATGGGCAACAGAAAAGTAGGTGAAGGGAGACGTCAGACAGTGTAAGATATGACAAAATCATAATAATTTATAAATGATCAAGGGTTCATAGGGGGCAGGGTAGGAGTGGAAAAATGAGCTGATATCAAGGGCTCAAGTAGAAAGCAAATGTTTTGAGAATGATGATGGCAACAAATGTACAAATGTGCTTGATACAATGGATGGATGTATGGATTGTGATAAAGAGTTTTATGACCCCAATAAAATGATTTTTTTAAAAAAGTAATGGTGAAATATTTCAAACATAATATACAGAAATCACTATGAGAGAAATTCATGTACCCACAACTCAGATTTAGCAGATGATAACAGTTTCCTTAAATTGCCCTGTTGGTGCTGTCAATTTTGTGTTGGACTGCTGCCGTCAATTTTGGCAGTTCAAATCCACCAGCCACTCACTCCATGGGAGCAGATGAAGTTATCTGCTGCAGTAATGATTTACAGCGTAGGAAAACCTGTATCAGGTTGCTTTGAGTCAGAATGGACTAGTTGTCAGTGGATTTGGTTTGGGTTTTTGGAACAGTTTTCTTACATGAAAATGGTACTGTTTTGGTAAAGGAAATGGCCCTTGAAGACTTGCTATTGCCCGAAGCACATTCTTTTCCCCTCCTCCCATCTGTAGACTTGACCACTATTCAAAGTCAGTCTATAGCATTCTTATGTGTGTTCCTGCTGTTACTTTTTATGTATGTATCCAAAACCTGGTTGAATTTTCTTTTTCACCTTACATATCACAAATACTATATCCAACATCTATTACGTTAGTGGACATCCTTAAACTATAAGATGTCCAGCGAAGCCCACATGGAAGAAGCAAACCAGCCTGCGTGATCACGAGGTGCTGAAGGGATCAGTTATCAAGCATCAAAGAACAAAAAAATCATATCATTGTGTGCTCACCTCACCGATACGATCGCTGAAGACAAATGGGTGCATAAGCAAATGTGGTGAAGAAAGCTGATGGTGCCCAGCTATCAAAAGATATAGCATCTGGGGTCTTAAAGGCTTGAAGATAAACAAGCAGCCATCTAGCTCAGAGCAACAAAGCCCACAGGGAAGAAGTGCATCAGCCTGTGTGATCACAAAGTGTGAAAGGGATCAGGTATCAGGCATCAAAGAATAAAAAATCATCATTGTGAATGAGGAGGAGTGCGGAGTGGGGACCCAAAGCCCATCTGTAGGCAGTTGGATATCCCCTTACAAAAGGGTCACGGGGAGGAGATGAGTCAGTCAGGGTGCACTGTAGCAACAATGAAACATACAACTTTCCTGTAGTTCCTAAATGCTTCCTCATTCCCCCCCCCCCACCCCCCCCCAACTATCACGATCCCAATTCTACCTTAAAAATCTGGCTAGAGCAGAGGATGCACATTGGTACAGATAGGAACTGGAAACACTGGGAATCCAGGATGGATGATTCCTTCAGGACCAGTGGTGAGAGTGGCGATACTAGGAGTGTCGGATGGAAAGGGGGAACCAATTACAGGGATCTACGTGTAACCTCCTCCCTGGGAGACGTACAACAGAAAAGTGGGTGACGGGAGATTTCAGGCAGTGTAAGATATGACAAGATAATAATTTATAAATTATCAAGGGTTCATGAGGGAGGGGGTAGTGGGGAGGGAGGTGGGGGAAAATGAGCAGCTGATGCCAAGGGCTTAAGTGGAGAGCAAATGTTTTGAGAATGATGATGGCAAAAGATGTACAAATGTGCTTGACACAATGGATGGATGTATAGATTGTGATAGGAGTTGTATGAGCCCCCAATAAAATGATTTAAAAACAAAACAAAAAAACTATGAGATGTCTATTTGGCTTAAAGCTCCAAACAATTGGGTTTGGGTTTGATTAGGTTTATCCACTTATCATTTTCTTTGTTCATTGTGGTTTGTTGACCTAGTCTTTCCGCAGGGCTGTCAGTCTTACAGACATGCATCATTTAGCGTTTCTTTCAAAGAAAGGTTAAATCTCTGAGGTCTTGTTTTGTTTTTGGGGTATGACTTTCCTAAAAATGTCTCTATCTGGCCTTTATTATTAAATAGTTGTTTACTCAAGTACATAATTCCAAACTGACAGTTCTGTTTTCTCAACTTTCCAGAGATACTTTATTATCATTTGACCTCTATTTTTGTTGCTGATGTCTTCTGTCAGCAAAATCATAATTTCTTTTCCCCCCCACAATTTCTTTACAGATAAATTATCTTTAACCCCTTAAGACCTCTTTTTGCCTGTTGTATTCTGCAGTTTTACTATTTTCGTTATCTAGGGATGGAAGTTATTTATTTATCAGTCTGGCTTAGTTATTTTTGTGATTTTTTTAAATGCAAAGCTTTCAGTCTGTTCTAGAGGATTCCTTGCTATTCTGTGTTCTAAAATTGCTCTGTCTCTCTTCTCATGGAACTGTCATAGTCATAAGTTGGGATTTCTCCTCCTATGCTTAGTATACTTTCATTGATCCTTATTCTCTTTTATTTTTTAATCATCTTATGCTTTATTTTGTACAATTAGCTTGGAATGCTATTCCACCTCACTAGTTTGTTCTTCATTGTGTATTAAGCAATATCCAACTCTATGGTAGCAATGACATTCATTTTTATTTGTAGATCTTCCTTATGTTTCTCTATTCCTTCACATGTATGCTTACATAATTTAAAATACAAAATTTTATATGTTCTGTAATATTCTCTTATCTGAAGTTTTGACAATGCCAATATTCCTGTACATTATTTTTGTAGACTCCTGCTCATAGTAAGCATTTTCTTGTAAGTTTTTAATCATTGACTGTGAGCTATCTAAATGAGAATTGCACGTAATCTGGTTTGTGAATATTTCCCTGTAGAGTAGTGTTGTTTATTCTTTCATATGCCTCAGAGGAATCTTGAATCCAGAATTAAATTTTCAGTGTTAATTCTCAGGCATAGCTCTCATAGACCAACCATGCAGGGAGTATTAATTTTTACTCCAAACAAATTAACAGTATTAATATTTATTCTAAATTATATAGCATAAGAGGCAGAGTAGAAATGAGCTTTCTTATGTCTGTTAGGTAGGTTAAGATAATTTTTTAAGAGTCCTTTTCACTGAAGATGCCATTCTTAGTGTCATGTCCTTGGGTGGCTGAAACAGCTAAGTGCTTGGCTGCTGACTATAAGGTTGGCAGTTCAAGTTCACCTGGTGGCACTCAAAAGAAAGGCCAGTAGGTTCATTTCTGAAAAATCAACTTAGTAAAAGTCAACTCTGCTCTGACACACACACGGCCACCATGAATCTGAATCAGCTCAATAACAATTTGCTGGGTTTTGGTTTTTGACTCAAATTTGATCTGGGAGTCAGCAGAAGCGTGTTACCTAGGAACTTATTAGAGAAGCAAATTACCCAACTGCTGATTCGGTATCTTTGGGATGGGGTCAGTAATTTAGGGGCAGTATAAACAACCCCTCTAAGTGAATCTAACAGATGCCAAAGTTTGAAAAGTATCGCCATGGTTAAAAGAGAGGAATCCCGAGCCTTGCAGAAGAGTTTCAGTTCTAGCTCCCTGCCACATTCAGAGTGGTCATTAGCTCCCGCCACTGGATATGCATTAATTTTTAAAACTCTAGCCCATTAAAGTCTATCGTTAGGTTTGATAGGTGTAGTCCCACACGTGCACACTGCCTGTACCTCAGGGCATGCTGCAGAGGGGATAGCTCACTTGATTCTTTCACATATCTGGGGCCTTTGCTGTCTTTCTTAGGAATCCACCAGTCAATTTGTTGTATTAAGCAGTTAAAGATGTGTACTCTAGGAGGTCTGCCAGGTTACGTAGGGCAACTTAAACAAAGTAAAGATCCTTAGTTGAGAGGAAGACCCTCAGTGAGATGAATTGCCGTGGTGGTTGCAGCAGTGGACTCAAACACAGTAACAACATGAGGTGGGGCAGGTCCAGACCCTATTTCAGAATTGACTCCACAGCACTTAACAGCTTCACAAAATTGTTCATACTGTTTGTTGACAGCAGCTTGAATGATGAATGCAAATTGATATTTGTATTACATTTGGAAATAGGATGTTAATAGTTGATATGACCATTGTATTTGACAGGGTTCTCTAGAGAAGCAAAACCAGGACACTTATGATTATAAGTGATTTTTTTATATGAGTATACATGTATAACGACATAAGTTTATAGAATGAAAAGGAATATAACAACCAATTAGTCCACACAGCAGTACAGAGGGCTCAGTCCAACTCACTGTCAGGGATCAGTTAATATACTAAGGGTTCTTCCCACTCACGCAGCCACTAGCCCAAGGCCAAGGCATCAGACAGTAGGGAGATGAGAAGTCGAGGTCTGGAAGAGGCCGCTAGCACAGTGTGGTGAAGCAGGTCATGATGGAACCTCAGGGTGTAGTGATGCGAGGTAGTTGGCTTGAGGTGCGGTGCTTGGCAGCAGATAAGGCAAGGTGGGGCGGTGCGTGGCTTGGAACAGCACAGTACAGGGAAACAGTCCACTGCGGTGGTCCACAGTTGATGAGGCCCATAGGTAGCAGAGCACACATGATGAGGTCGGGCAGCTAGATCAGGCAACACACTGGTCTGACCACCAGGGAGAGAGAGAGAAAAGGGCCAGCCTCCAGAGAGCCATTTATCTAGGTTGTACCTCCGAAGGACATCATCATGCTGAGCCCTGATTGACAGGCTAACCTCCACCCGTATCTTCTTACAGGTGCCATGTTGGTGCAAAAAAAACCCCTATCACAACCATCAATTTTCTTTATACTATAACAGGGGTTCTTTTTTTTTTTTTTTTTGGTAATATCTACTGTAATTATTTGCTGACTATGTGGTGGTTGTTAGGTCCCATTAAGTTGCTTCCAACCCATAGCAACCTGATCCACAACAGAATGAACCACTTCCCAGTCCTGCACCATTCTCACATTTGTTCCTGTGCCCGAGCCCATTTTTGCAGCCACTGTGTCTATCCATTTCATTGAAGGTCTTACTCTTTTTTGCTGCCCTCAGCTTTACCAAGCATGATGTCCTCCTCCAGGGACTGGTCTCTCCTGACAGTATGTCCAAAGTATGTACGACAAAGTCTTGCTATCTTTGCCTCTAAGGAGCGCTCTGTTCGTAGTTCTTCCGAGACAGATTTATTTGGAAGATTGGAAGGCAGTCCTTCCAAGGACAGATAAGCATGTCCTTTTGACAGCCCATGGTACTTTCCACATTCTTCTCCAGCACCACATTTCAAATGCTCCGATTCTTCTTCAGTCTTCCTCATCATTGTCCAACTTTCACATGAATATGAAGCCATTGAAAATACCATGGCTTGGATCAGATGCACCTTTGTCCGCAAAGTAACATCCTTGCTTTCTGAACATTCTAAAGAGATCTTGTGCAGTGTATCTACCCAATGTAATATGTCTTTTCATCTCTTGACCACTGCTCTCATGAGCACTGATTGTGGATCTAAACAAGACGAAATCCTTGACTTCAATCTGTTCTTTAAGACTTCATTAAAAAATGATGTAGAATAAAAAGTTAAGCAAAGATATTGAGATAGTACTTATATGAAATAAAAATAACCAAAATATCGAATACTTATGGTTTCTCTATGTTACAAAAAAGGGAACAGTATAATTTCTCTCATGTATTGAATGCTTACCATGTCCTAGGTGCATTATCTAACTAAATCCTTCGAAAAAGCCCGTTCTCATTTCTAAATGTGCTTGTAGCTCTGACATTCTAATTCAATGATAGTAATCTTAATAGTTTAGTTTTTAAAATACAAACATCTGGTATTCTTGATTCAATCTACATTTACCACTTTTTCCCTCAGTGAGACCTCATTTAGTGCTCTGTGATATATGGCAATATGAATTTAAAACCTCCAGAACAGATGTTAGCAGAGCCAAGGTAAAATTTGACATCTTATGTGATCCTCTTGCTATTTTCTTCGTGAGAATCCCATTATCTTCCTTCCACATGACTGGAAATATCAACACTTGGGTTGTAAAATAACCATTTCAAAGGCAAATCAACCACTTGGAGTTGAGTAATGTGCCTCACATAAAAATCAGACCAGACTTAGATGTCCAGCCTTGCCCCTTCCCAGCCATGAAAGCAAGTTTCCCTCTCAACCTGCTTTGTCCCCTGTGAAGTGGTACAAATCGTAGTGCCTACCTAACTGGGGGAATACTAGGTGACAAACAATGCTTTAGCACTGTGTCTGGAGCAGAGGAAGCAGTCATACATTTCAGCTGTGATTCTTGTCATTGTTACTATGATGAGTCCCTTTAAGCTTCTTTCCTTTGTGCTATAGTGCTTGCTGAATAAACTATCTGGGATATAAAAATGTAGTCCTGAAATTGAATGCACATTTTCATGTTTTGTTCAATGGTTACTTCAGTCTTAGAGGGATGCTGTTCTCCATCCATCAGAGTAAAATTGAAGAGGCCACAGGATAATTTTAGCCCTTTCTGAGTACATAGTCCATTCCACTGGTCAACAGCTGCTGCCATTGCTGATTAGCCTCGCTCGTTGTAAGATTCCGCTTTTTAGCTTCCCAGGCCACCAAGTGTTCATACATGGAGTGAAACAACCCGTCTCTCATTCTTGGGCACCAGTGGGCCTATTTGCTGCTGTCTTTTTTTAGCAATTGACTCTTACAGTTGTGTTGTCCATGTTTCTATCGCTCTTTTCCCTCGCCCACCTTGCTTACAGTCTCCCACTTCCACTCACAATGGGACCGATGGGTAACTCTTCCATTTTCATCAATATTTCTGATATGATCACTTTTGAAGAGCAGAGTTGCTTAGCTGCTAGTCGGTTATTAATCTCTGGATTTCACCATCAGAGATCTAGTGCAATATCATATTTATTTTACTGACTACACCTGTAGCAATCTTGTTCCAATATACTCTGCCAAAACTGACTGGGCCAGAGGTCCTGGGTGGACAAAAGTAATACATCATTTAATGGACCCTGGTCTTGCCATGAATTTTGGTGCCAAGCTTTTGCAATGTATTGGCTTCCTCGCAAGATGGTTGCTGAACATCATAATTGTGAAAGTTCAGTTCTTTGTTCATGATAGTTTGTCTGAAAAAGATTTTGCTCCTTATACATGATATTTGATCTTAGTATTTCAAGTTTGATTCTTAGATCTTAGTACTGAGTTGATTTCTTATAATTAGTGCTCTCCAAACCTGGTCACTGTCATTTGTTATTACATATTTACCTTTATTGGCTTCTTGCTTCTTACTACTAGACAGTGAGGATCTAGGATCAAATGAGATTATCTCTTTCTGAGAATGATTACACAGGTATATGATCAGCAATATGTATTGCAATGAGCTGTACATTTAATAACCCTTTAAGTATGTGCTTTAAAGTTGGTCAAAAAAAAGTTAGAGAAAGATATGGTCCATACTGGTTATTTATAATCTACCAGGGACGCAAACATGTGGATTGCTAATTTTATAGCAAGATGACGAATGCTGTCACTTAAGCCGTTTCTGTGGAAGCACTCAGAAAAGGCATACGAGGGACTTAAGACGAACTCTTAATGCAGATAAGACCACACTTAGGTTTAAAATGTTGACTAGGCATTCAGAAGAGAAACAATGACAGTCTGTCTCTGGATGGGACCCCAGTTCAATATTGTCCCAGCTGGGGCTTGGGGGCCAAAGTTAGTGGTGTTCTGGAACGAGCTTTGCCAAAGCCCTTGGGGTTACGCTGAAGCGTATTAAGAACAGTGTTGGAGAATATGTGGGCCGAGCAAGCTGAACCAGTACCGTATATGAAAGACGTAACGGAACAGGCGCAGCGTGACTCAGAGATTGACTGCGTACCGAGGGCACATGAAGTGAAACTGTGAGTCAGAAGTACGCGATAGCGGTGAGTTTGGTGTTTGGAGGATTACTGTTCATTTTTGGTGTGAACAAAAAGATGGGTTCTAATAGTCCTCACGTGTGTTTGAGCACTCATTTTGTTCCCAGTACTGTACTTGATGCTGGATATTTCACAATATGCGATAGTCCTCCTATTTTTTGTCAGAAATACAAGAGAAGTAGAATCAAGTGGTCAGGGGAGATAAATGGAATAGGCTCAGCATGATTCAGATTAGTTATGTTGGAAAGGAGTGTGGACAATTACCATATATACTTGTGTTTAAGTCGAGTTTTCAGCACATTTAAAATGCACTTTTGTGGTGAAATTAGGTGCCTCAGCTGATATTCGGGTCAGTTTATACGGTAACTGCTTTATGAACTTGAATAGCAGTTGGGTCTGCTGGTAGACAGTCATCAGCATGCTAGATAACTTCAACTATGATGTCTGTTTAAGGTAGTAGAAAGTCCCTTCTTTCTCCCGACAAGCGATTGCTGGTTTCTACCTGGTGACCTTGCACTTAGCAACTCAGTATGTAGCCACTCACCACCAGGACTTCTAATTTGTGAAAGAGGCTTAAAAAACATTCCCTTTCTCGGCGACTGTGTAACTTGTGCCACGCATAACTGTGAGAACACAGTCATTGTTATGCTACAAGATGCATTTCTTTCTAAGCTTTTATGGACTATATTTCTGAATTTCTCTCACCTTAGTGAGACAATAGCACTAGTGGAATTTAACAATAGTGGAAACTACTTTCAAAACACCAATTGAGATTTCCTGGAGGATTTAGTTGAGTTCAAATATTGTCAACTATAACTTGTAATGCATTGTTCACTGACATTACTAAGGAGTTTAAATTTTACTGGGCCCATTTTTCCTCTTTAGGTTAGTTTTGATTCGATTATTTTGCTTTCAGCTACCAAAATTATTAAGCATTGTATGGACTTTCAAAGAATATGTTTTCCCTTAGATTTCTTTGAATTGACATTCTGGTTAACTCTTAAATGAAAAATTGTGGCACTTTCATATTAATTGCATAAAGAATCATAATAATGTATTAATTCTATTTGTCAATGAGCTTTCTAATTTTAGGATTTAGTTACTTATATTTATACGTGTATGTATGCACATACATACACACAAGCACACACACGGAAGATGGTCAGATAGATGGTTGGATGGACACAGTGGCTTCAACAATGGGCTCAAACATTACAATGTTTGTGAAAATGGAGCTGGACTGCGTGGGTTTCGTGCTGTTGTGCATAGGATGGACGTGAGTCAGAACTGACCCAGTGCCACACACTTACAAAGAGGCTTCAAACAGTTTATGGAAAAGGGACGGAAATATAACAGGATTTTCTCGTGGACTATTTTAAACCTTCATCTATGTAGCCACACACACAGATACAATCTTCCGGGGCTGGTTTAACACAACCCCACAATATGTATTATCGTCTCGCTGTTCTGGGTCCTGATCATTGGAGATCAGGGTGTTAGCTATAGAATTTCCTTCTGGAGCTTGAGGCAGACGCAGTTCTGTGCCTCTCTCCTGGTATTGGGGGCTTGCAGGTGGTCGTCAGCTTCCAGCTGCGGCCTCCCTCTTATACAGACACCTCTCAAATGGGATTAAGGCTCACCTCCCTCTCGTATGGTCTTATTATCACAACCTTAGAGACCCCATTTCCAATTAAAGTAATATTTCCTAGTACCAAGGATTAGGGCTTCCAACATATTTCTTTGAAAAAAAATTTCCTTTGGGAGGTTGGGAGAAAGACCCAGTTCAATTCATAGCATTATCCAGTGAGATGTTCCCTTTCCTGCCATCTTATCTTTTTTACCAGGCCATTTTGAGATTTCTGTGATGATTTTAACAAGATTTTGTCAGAAATCAGAAACAATAAAAGAGCTCATAAATCTATGAATAATAAACCAAAGAAAGCTCATTGCCATTGAGTTGATTTTGAATCGTAGCAACTCTATTGTATTTGACACGAAATATTTGCCATTGTTTAAGATGAGTTAAAAGGCAGACTACATTTTCATGGTTTGTAATCCACATAGTGGAAAATTCATCACCCTTATTAGGCTAGCAGATACTTTTATTTTTAAGCTGTTAAGAGCAATGTTTAGTGGTTTCTCTGATTTTTAAAATACTTAATATTCTTTTATCATCTAATTTTGAAGAGTCCTTGAAGCGAAGCTATAATTTAGGCAAGATTATTTTTATTTTTAAAGAACCATTATCTAAGATGCTAAGAAGTTAATGCTAAAATTGAATTATCCCTATATTATCCCTATATCCTTTTCACTAGATTTCACTGCATATTTATTTGGCCATCATCCATAATGTGTAATTAATTTCCTTTTTCTTTCAAACTAAAATCATCCTTAGGTTAATAGCAATAACAACAACAACAGCTACAGAGACATATTTTGGTAATTACTTAATGTTAGTAGTCTACTTTTCCCCCCTCCATCATTCATGAGAACGTAAAGTTATCTCTTTTTTCCCCCCTTTGTCTTTTAATGTTTAATTGAATAATTTGAAGACAAAAGTGAAACTACTAATCTATAGTTCTTGGAAAACAATGTCCACTGCCTCTGAGTCCAACAGAGCTGCTCCACGGGTGTCCCAGGCTGATCTCTCCCTCCTGGCACTGGCTGCCACTTTGCCTCTGGAGCAGCGGGTGGAGGGGAGCTGCTGTGCCTTCCAGGACAGTAATGGTGGCTCTACCAGGAGTCCTTGGTTCTTAATATTTTGTTTCACCATAGATTCTGAATTTCAAAACTAAAATGAGATGCTGGAGGATTTATTGAAATGTCTCTTTGCCCTATTCTTTGGTTGCATACTTTTATTTTCTCCTATATCCTGCCTGAAATAACTTGTGCATGATATAAGCAAAGACAAATACACCGTTTTCTATTCATTTTTACCAGATGGTACCACACTACACACTGTTCAAAATCTCAGAGATTGTTCTGTATGAACACTTCATGCACTTTTTTCTTGCAACCATGTTAACATTGTATTGTGTGAATGTATTATAATTTATTTAACCAGTTTCCCTATTGTTGTGAATTTAAGATGTTCTCAGCTTTTTCTGTAACAGCGTAGTGAATAACAATATACATGTATAATTTTGCACAAAGTGCAGATATTGCTATAGAATTAGTTAGTAGAGGTATAATTGCTAGATCAAGGAATGGATGAATAAATAATTTTGGTGGAGTTTGCATAATTTTCATTCATAAGTTTGAAAGATCAAGAGATCTTTTTTGATTTATGTTCCTTCTGTTAAGGAATTAATATATATGTATACATATATATAAAAATGATATTCATACTTTCTACATGATCTTTCTCTATTTTGTATGTAAAAGAAGTAAGATTCAGGGTGAATGAGATTATCCCATGAAATATAGTTTCCAGTAATTTATAGTCAATGCCACATTTAGCTATGCCACCTTCTTACTATGTGATACATTGTTAGATTTTGATACCTCACCTGAATTAACTGTAGTGACTATTCATTGAGCCATTAAGCTCAAGATTGTTAGTTCAAACCCACCAGCCGCTACAAAGGAGGAAAATGAGACTGTCTGGTCTGATAAAGATTGACAGCCTCAGAAACTCACAGGGACAGTTCTTCTCAGTCCTATAAAGTCACTGTGACTTAAGACCAACGGAATGGCAATGAGAGATTGGAACCATATATCTTGAACAAAAAGATCAAATGTAATTCATGTCTTGTTGCTTTCAACAAAATTAATTAAAGGTAGAAATTGGATCAAAGATTTACAGGTGGAGCAAGTGTTTACACATTTAAAAAGCCAGGTATACAACATTTATCAAAAGAAAGATAACTGTTCGTATGTGTATGAACACATACACTGCATGTCTGTTAGTGCATGTGCGATATTGAGCTGGAGATGATTTGCAATGTGGATAAAAGTTGACTCTTAAGAGGATCTCAGGGATGGAGACTCGATACTTGAGTATTTGGGAATGAGGCTGGCTTCTCACTGTACATCTTCTACTTTTTTGGAACTACATGCATATATAATATGTATTTTTAAAAATCAGCACTTATGTCCTCTTTGGATCCAAAATATTCTGAGACTAGATACTTCTTTCTCACTAAATTCTTTCCAGTGGGGAAGATTTCTTGAAAAATGAAGTTTTTCTGCTATTTCTGGCTACCGTTTACTTTGAGGTTAACTCTGTTGGTTAGAGTACTGGTAATGACACCAGTGACATGGATTTTATTTCCATGTGGTTCAGTAAGTTTGGCTTTCCATGCCACAGACTGTTCCCATAATTATATTTGACATGTTGGCCCAAGGGAGACCTGATGAAACAAAGTTCAAATCCATCCCACATGGGAAAATTGACTTTTAATGCTCAGCCAGCTGATGGCGGGAAGGGACAGAGAGGACCATCATATAGACCCAAATTGTGTGTGTGTGTATTCCTTATTTTTTACTCTATAAAGGTCCATGGCTTAATTTATTGGTTTCAAAATTCTCAAAGTCATTTACAGTTATTTCTAGGCAAACCTTGAAATATTAGCCAGGGTTCCTTAAAGAAATAATGAGTCGTGCCTCACCTTTCCCAATTATATGATATTTACTTATTACAATTCCTTACTAAGTTTAAAATATCTCAAACTTATCCTTGAAATTACATATAAAAATGTTTGACTATGTTTTGTTGAAAAGGAGTATTCTCATATAGAAACATATAACTCGTCTTTGAGTGTACAATAGTTCCAGATAGCCTGAGGGTGCTTCAGAAATCTCTCAAATCTCGGAAGACTTTCGTTTTGACATACATTTCTAGTGTACATTCATATGTTTTTGTTGCTAAGTGCCATCGGGTCAATTCAGCTTCACAGCGTGCATAGCAGAATGAAATGCTGCCTGGTCCTGCACCATTGTCACTATTATTCTTAGGTGTGAGCCCCTTGTTGCGGCCACCATGTCCATGCACCCTGTTGGGGCTTCCTCTTTGGTGCTGCCCTGCACTTCACCAAGCAGGATGTCCTCCAGGAACTGGTCTCTCCTGACAGCATGTCCACATTACCATACTTACTCGTGTATAAGCTGAGTTTTTCAGCACATTAAAAAAAATCATTTTATTGGGGGCACATACAATGCTTATCACAATCCATCCATCCATCCACTCTGCCAAGCACATCTGTATATCTTTGCCATCATCATTCTCAAAGCATTTGCTTTCTACTTGAGCCCTTGGTATCAGCTCCTCACTTCCCCCCCTCTCTCCCCCCTCCCACTCCCTCATGAACCCTTGATAATTTATAAATTATTATTATTTTGTCATATCTTACACTTCCTGACTTCTCCCTTCACTCAATTCTCTGTTGTCCATCACCCAGAGAGGAGGCCATATGTAGATCCTTGTAATCGGTTCCCCTCTTCTACCCCACCTTCGCTCCACCCTCCCGGTATCGCCACTCTCGCCACTGGTTCTGAGGGGTTTATCTGTCCTGGATTCCCTGTGTTTCCAGTTCCTATCTGTACCAGTGTACATCCTCTGGACCAGCCTGATTTGTAAGGTAGAATTTTTCCACCTAATTTTATCACAAAAACTGCATTAAAAAGGTGCTGATTTGTAAAATCAGCTGATTTTTACAAATCAGCACCTTTGTAATGCAGTTTTTGTCATAAAATTAGGTGCCTTGGCTGATATTGGGGTCGGCTTATACTAGAGTATATACGGTACATAAGCTGAAGCCTCACCAGCTTTGCCTCTAAGGAGCATTCTGGCTGTTCTTCTTCCAAGACAGACTTGTTTGTCCTTTTGGCAGTTCATGGTACTTTCATTACTCTTTGCCAACACCACATTCAAAAGCATCAATTCTTCTTTGGCTTTCCTTATACATTTTTATTGTCCATTTTTATTAGAAGTTTGCTGCTTTCCAGGACCTGTGTTGAATAAGTGCACAGGCAACCTCTTGTAGCTCCCAAAGAGCACAAATAATAAGCCCCCCCCCTCTTTTTCCAGATAGCATGTAAGTAGTGTATTATAGCAAAGCACAGGGTCCTATGGAAGCAGCTACTAAGGCCTTTCACCTCAAATGGAAAAATTCGGCTGCATCCTACAGGATGCCTAAGAGTCCACCAGGGTAGATAAACTAGCTAGAGCTCTCCAGGCCAAAGAAAGAGACTTCGAATTCAAGATTAGAGGAACATCATCTATTTCAGAAGTGTAAATAGGTTAGCCTGACTAGAATTCAGGCTATGGAAAAAGATGGTGAAATATAAGACTAGAAAATTAAACATCAGTTAATCCATAAAGAATGGATTACATTTTGAAATCTTGTTGGGAGAAGTGGATGACATTTTAAGGGAGTGGGGAGAAATTAAGGTATTGTAAACATGGTGATGTTGGTGTGGTAGAAAAGCAATGCTATGAAATGAGATGTGGTTTAGAGTCTATAAAGTTCAATGTTATGGTAGCAAAACAATAGGTTCAAATTATTCATTCAACAAATATTTATTGAACATCTGCTACTACTTATGTGTGCCAGGAGCTTGCTCTAGATGCCTGAGATACACGAGTGACCGAAAATGCACGAAGTCAGCCACCTCCGGGCTCTTGTTTATATTCTAGGGGAAGGAAAAGACAATAGACAGTTAAGTAAACATATAAATAAGATGTTTATTTTGAAGTTCTAAGCAGTCAATGAGAACAGGGTAAGTACAGAGAGAGGAATCTTGGAGACTGGTTGCGTGCACTGCTTTGGGTCAGGGAAGTTCTCTCTAATGAGGTCGCGTTTTGAGGAAGCGAGCGTAAGGAGAGAAAGGAAAGCGTGTTTGGGGCAGAAGAACTGGTTCTGACGCAGACTGAGCCAGCGTCCATGGCCTGTTGCACCGAGAGCGATAGGCTGGAGAAGAGACTGCAAGGCAGTGATACTCAGAAGAGGGCAACAGGTAGTGGGAGGAGTGAAAGGGATTTTTGTCTATGTGATTGTAGGATTGAAAGGTGAGTTCTGTCGTGAAGGGGAGAAAGTTATGAAAGTTATTTTGTAATCTGTAAAATGTAATTGTTTTAAGATAGCATTTGTTAAAACAACAAATTGGTCCCTTCAGAGCATCTCCTTCCAGTACAATGGAGAGTTTTGTCGATGTCTTACCTTCATCCCAGCTTGCCTGGACCAGCCACACTAGACATATCGGTTCTCTCACTCATAAATTCCTGACACTTTCTGACATTCTACCCAAGATGATCAAATTGCAAATTTGTGCTTTGAAGCATTAGCAACATTTTGTTCCAAATAGAACTTGGTAAACAACTTTTCCGGACTTTGTATTCATTGTAGCACACCTGTGTTAGAATGCCAGTCCAGTTTATGCATGGAGACTGCTTGTCCATCTTCGAAAGATGTTAGGTGGTTTAAAAAATGCATCCAAAAAGGTATTTCACTGAAATTCAGCCTTCAGTTTCTTTTGAATTCACTATATCGTTTCTTTATTTGCTTTTGTGCCACATCCAATGTCCTTTCTCTTCACTTTATCTAAATTTAGCTTACTGTAGTTCTCCAGGGGAGAAAGATGGGACTTCTTGTTCCCACAAAGAGTTGCAGTCTCTTCCTTGTTTATCAATGTGGTGAGCTTCCAAAGACCAGGTTGTTGTGTGAAAATTGTCATTAGGTGAAAATGGCAAATAACCTCGTCATATCATACAATGGCAGATGATCACATCATTATGTAGATGCCAAACGATGGCATGACAACCGCCACACCACTGAGAATCGTGGCTTAACGGGTTGACACATCGCCATAGCCATCATGACCAAGGCTGCTCTCTCGTATGACCTTAGTCTTGATTTATTGCCCAAGGACACTGTCAATGCATGCCGTAATTGGAGAGCAGGTTCTTTGGATAACTGTTCTAAGTGTGAACTGTCAGATAATAAGATATCCAACAAATTTGGAGCAGGTGAACCCAAGGACTTCAAAAACTTCAGGGAAAAAATCCATTATTGTTTTCATTTTATTTTTTGCACACACTTTTGGAAGCCCCTTATATTTATATGTGCAAGTGCTGGCAATAGTGGTCCTTATTGGAGAATACAAACTTTATGATCTATCATAAATCTATTGGCCTGCCTGAGCCTTAAAGAGAAGACTAAACAAGGAAGTGATGAGCCAGTCAGGGTGCAGGATAGCACCAATGAAACAGACAGCTTTCCTCCAGTTCGTCAACGCCCCCTCCCATCATAACCCCAGTTCTACCTTACAAACCTGGCTAGACCAGAGCATGTACACTGGTACAGATAAGAGCTCGCAACACAGGTAATCCAGGACAGATAAATCCCTCACGACCAATAATGAGAGTAGAGATACCAGGAGGGTAGAAGGAAAGTGGGGAAAGATAGGGGGAACAGATCACAATGATTGACATATTACCCCTTCCCCCCACTGGGGAGACGAACAACAGAAAAGTGGGTGAAGGGAGACAGTGGTCGTTGTAAGACATGAAAAAAATAATAATTTATAAATTATCAAGCGTTCATGAGGAAAGGGGCGGGGAATGAGCTGCTACCAAGAGCTCAAGTAGAAAGAAAAAGTTTTAAAAGTGATGAGGGCAACATATGTACAAATGTGCTTGACACAATGGATGTGTGTATGGATTGTGATAAGAACTGTAAGAACCCCTAATAAAATGGTTTAAAAAAAATGGACTAAAAGTACAATGTTTCCCAAACAAAGGTAACAGTTTCTACTGTAGATAATCTAAACACTATGCATTTTCCTTTGCTGATTTATAAGCCTTAAATTCCTTCTAGCCCATCAGTTATGATTATATGTACTGTTCCCAGCTAATGCAAATAAGAGAAACTGCTGATGGAGTGGAGAATTTTTTAAAAGGCTTCCAGAAATGTTATAGCAACATAAAATTAATTTAATCAGTATACCAATAGAGTTCATAGAATGTATCTACAAGTGGTTACCACAATCAAATTTGGATCAATATTTATTTTGTGTGTGTATTTTTTTGGATCTCTTTTTCTCTCTCTCCCACCATCCACCCCTCCATCCTTTCTATTATATTTCTCTGTGTATTTTTCTAACCTCTGTCTCTCTGTCCATCTGGCCAGCCAACCATCCATCCATCCATCCATCCATTTCCATCTATTTCCAATTAGAGTGCTGCAGATTTAGCAGAAAAAGAGACAAGTTGCCTTTGTTGCTGTTTAGTGATCAACCCTAGTGGGGAAAGGAGAAGTTAATTAAAATCTATGAAATTGAGAAGAGCACCCTTTAAAGATAGGCAGTACAACGTGACCAGTGTTAATAGGACAATTTGTTAATGGACTAAGCACTTCTAATCAGTATTAAAAATTTCTTGAAGCTCTTTTTTATGTTTAGCAAAAGTTACTAATTAAAAAAGCAATGACCTGTGAGATTATCCATGAAACCATTTGTCATCTGAACATAACAGTAAGAACACATTTTTAAACTTTCCTTTTTATATTTTAATCTTAGGTTTGAGGCTTGGCTTACTTTTGTTTGTTTTTTTCACTTCTTCTTGTGCTGAAATGAGACACGTACTTTTAATTCTCGTTCACAGTAAAGGGCTAAGACTACTAAGCTCCCTATTCTCCCTATTCACGAGCTGGGTTTGCTAGGCTTGACTGCTCTTTAGAAAAGTCTGTCTGATGCTGGTTTGGACGAAAGCTCTCGTTTGAAGGCATTCTTTTTTGCCTTGACATGAAAATAAACTTATCTGACAAATAAAAATAGTCATGTTATATAATCCATTTGTGTAAAAAATCCATTTTGTTCTGTTTTTCTACTTCCAGATGAAACAGTTTATTTATTTTGTTTATTGGAATTTAAAAGATCTCTGTATAAGATATAGAAGAATCACTGTAATTGTAAGGATTTGGAACAAAAAGGGAAGATTTGTAATTACCTAATATGCATTTATCCTGGGAGTGAAAGAAAACAGATTGATATTAGAGGTGAATTAGAATGAATTTGTCACATGTCTTTATTATTTGTTAACAGATCTAACAATTATAATAATTACTTAAACTCAGTGAAGTAATTTTTAAGGTTTTTAAAAAGTTTTCAGTAGATGATTATCCTCCATATTCATTCTGGATTATTATTATTCATACAGACAACAACCATGACACACCTGACCAAAAAGTGCTTAAAATACTAGGACTCAAGGAATCTTTGTTGTCTTCTTACTCTACTCCTAGTATTTTATTGATATGATCATTCTGGCCATATGAGATTAAGTGAACACTTTTATAAATCTACTGAGCTAGCTAGGAGTAGAAGAGTTGGAACCCAAGTGTCTTGCTGTCTCTTGTGGTCTTTTTTACACACTCTAAGAGAACCTTTGAATGTAATTGGTAGAAACTGAGCCACGGATGTATGCATTCGTGACTTGTCTAGTGCTAATGGGTTTGCCTTTATTATCTGAATTATCATGTTCTCCTGATATGAGCTCTGGAAGTTCCAACCTTTTTAGGAAGATAAGAGAGAGGAAAAATTAGAAAAAGGGAATATAAAGTGCCAGAAGTAGTTGTAATTAGGTGTTCAGAATAATTATTTTGAAATAGTGGTGGTGGTGGTGTTAGGTGGAAACATAAGGAACCTGTGTACAATTGAATGAAACATTGATGATCCTACATCATCCTCACAATTGTTACATTTGATCACATTGTTTTATCCTTTACGTCAGTCCATTGAGGACCTCCTCACTGAGGGCTCTTCTTCTTTTTAACTGCCCCTCAGTTTTATCAAGCATGATGCTCTCTTCCCCTAACTCTTCTCTCCCGAGACAACATTCCTAGCTTCCCAGGAATATTCTAGCTCTCTTTCTACCAAGACAGATTTGTTTATACTTTTGGAAGTCGATGGTACTTTCAACATTTATCACCAACACCATAGTTCAAATTCGTCTCCACTCTTCATTATACAATATCCAACTTTTACATGCATGTGAGGTGATTGAAAATGCCATGGCTTGGGTCAGGCACGACTGGGCCCTCAAAGTGGTATCCTCGCTCTTCAATTCATTTAAGAGGTCTTGTGCATCAGACTGAGCCAGTGCAAAGCATCAGTTGAGTCCTTGACTGCTGCTTCCATGAGCATTGATTGTGGATCCAAGCAAAACGAAATCCTTGGTCATTTCAACCTTTTCTCCTTTTATCAAGAGATTTGGGTTTTCTTTACATTGAGTTATAATCCATACCTAAGACTCCAATCCTTGATCTTCATCAGCAAGTGCTTCAAGTGCTCCTCACTTTCAGCAAGCAACTTCAGGTTGTTATTAGGTCTTCTGGCAATCCTGACCCTTTCTTCTTGATAGAATCCAGCTTCTCTGATGATTTGGTCAGCATACAGATTGAATAAGTATTGGTGAGAGTGCACCACCCGGAAGCACATCTTTTCTGATTTTAAACCACACAGTATTCCCTTGTTCTGTTCACACAGCTGCCTCTTGATCCATATACAAGTTCTTCATGAGCTCAGTCAACTGTTGTAGAATGCTCATTCTTCTCAAGTTTGTTGTGATCCACACAGTTGAACACCATGGCATAGTCAATTAAACACAAGTAAACCTGTGTATTTTATGCTTTGATCCAACATCCATTTGACATCAGCAGTGATAGCCCTTGTTCCTTACCCTCTTCTGAATCATGCCTGAATCTTTGGCAGCTCCCTATTAATTTACTGCTGTGACCATTGTTGGATGATCTACAGCAAGGTTTTACTTCAGTGTGATATCAATGATATTATTCTATAATTTGAACAGTCTGTTGGGTCACCTTTCTTTATCATGGGTCCAAATATGAGTCTCTTAGAGTCAATCTGCCAAGTAGCTGTTTTCCAAATTTCCTGGCATAGACTAATGGGTACGTCCATTGCTTCATCAGTTTGTTGAAACATTCCATTTGGATTTCCATCCCTTCCTGGAGTCTTATTTTTGGTTAATGTTTTCAGTGCATTGGGCTTATTCTTTCAATACCACTGCTTCTTTCTCATATGATATTTTTTGAAATGGTTCAATATTGACCAGTTATTTTTTGTACAGTGACCCTCTATATTCTCTCCATCTTTGTTTGATATTTCTTGCATCATTTAATATTTTGCTCACAGAATCTTTTAATATTGAAACTACAAGCTTAATTTTTTTTCTTGAGTTCTTTCAGTCTCAGATTTGTTGAGCATATTCTTCATTTTTGTTTTTCTAACTGTAAGTCTATGCACATTTCATAATATTTGACTTTGTCTTCTCTAGCTTCCCTTTGAAATATTCTGTTCAGCCCTTTTCTATTCATGTCTTCTATGTGCCTTAGTGATTCTACAATAAATATAGCATGTTTCAGATTCTCTTCTGGCATCACTTTGATCGTTTCTTTCCGTCTTGAGCTTTTGCTTTCTTCACGAATGATGTTCTTGATATCACAGCATGGTTCATAAATTCTTCTGTCACTAGTGTTCAATGTGTTAAATCTGTCTGCAGATGTTCTGTGAGAAACAGGGGAAGAACGAGAGCACACGCAGACAAACTCTCAATGTTCATATGTTATGGAGTCTAGGAGGCAAGGGCTCCCACGGAAGAACCTTCACATTTGTGGGTTAGAGATGTGTCCTAAGTAAAAGTCATTCCCTTCAATGTCCCCTTATAATAATGCCAAATTGAAGGTGCTGTTTGCAAACACATGGTCAAGTCATCTCAGGGAGGACCAAGGTTGGGCTGCCATCTTGAATCTAGAGTCCTCCCATCTTGTTGACCTATGTGCCTTTCTGTCACATGTATGCCTCCCCTCCCTATTCCGTGTATACCCCTAGCTCGTACCCCTCATGTTAAATGTATGCCTCTTGTCCAACCCCTTCCTGTTACATATGTGCTTACTGTGGCCTGTGTGCCAAGAGTATATATGCTCATGAGAATACAATACAATCTCTCTCTTTGCTCAGACCTGGTTTCTGAAGTGATTACGGAGGTGATCCCTTACATGTTTTATCTTGTCTGATGTCTCTTTAATTTACCCCTGAATTACACAACTGCCCTTTGGACCCATTCGGTTGTGGGGAGGCTGTTCCCCCACAATGTCCTTGGAATTCAAGTGGGATGTCCTCAAGGTCATATTTGGCTCTTGTGGACTAGTTTAATTTTCTTCAACCTGAACCTAATATGAGCAGTTAGCCCCTGATCTCATTTTATCTTCTAATACTGAGCATCGTCTCTTCCCACAGATGCAGTCAGTTTGATTTCTGTGTATTCTTTCTGGATAAGTCCATGTGTATGGTCAGTATTTGCATTGCTACAAAATGGTATTTACTATGAACAATTCCTTGGTCTTGAGAATTCCATGCAATCTCCAACTTCATTTTTATTACTAAGACCATAATTTCCAACAACTCTTCCTTCTTCTTTGTTTCCAACTTTGCATACAATCCCCAATAATTATCAGTGGGTCTTGATTGTATGTTTGATCAATTTCTAACTGAAGTCATTAGTAGAATTCTTCAATGTTTTCATTGCTAGCTTTTATGGTTAACATATAAATTTTAATAATAGTTGTATTGATAGGATTTCCTTGTTGGCAGATAGGTTTAATCTTATCACAGACAGCATTGTACTTCTAGATAGATCTTGAAATGTCTGTTTTTGACAATAAATGCATTGCCATTCCTCCTGATTGTGTCATTTCCAGCATAGTAAACCACATTATTTTCTCATTCAAAGTGGCCAAAATCAGTCCATATCACCTCACTAATGCCTAGTGATCTTTATTCACTAACACATTGATCTTTATGCGTTGCATTTCATTTGTAATGATTTCCAGTTTTCCTAGATTCATTCCAAGGTCTGATTTTCATTTTGATTTGTTCCCCATTAGCAAATGAAAGTCCCAAAGGCTTTAGCTTTATGAACTTTACTTCATTTGTCATTATGGTTGAGAACTCATACTCCGAGAAGGCAGCTCTCTTCCTCCGTCATAGTTTGATTCCCTCTGACCTGAGGGTCTCATCTCCTGGCACTATCTCTGACAATGTTCTGCTTCTGTTCCTTAGACCTTCAACACCTGCCACTGGTTCAATGTTCTCTATAAGGTTTTCAGCAGCTAGTGCCTCCGATGTGGACAGCCTATACCTTCTTTGTAGTCTTTCTGTAGTCTGGAAGTTCTGCTTAAACCTCATCACTTTGGCTGATGCCACTGGTCACTTGAAATACCAGTGGCATAGCTTACAACCTCACAACAACACGCAAGCCACCCCAGTAAGACCAAGTGTCGGACAGATGCTGGGATGGTTTGCTAGCAACCCGCAATATGCACATGGCACAACCTTGCTTTTGAACTGGATGATAACGTGAAGCACTTTCTGATGATGATCAAGGACTGCAGGCTTCTAATGCAACGTAGACAAAATCACTCTTTGTACCCGCCTGCTGGTCAGAGGCAGGTCGGAGGGTGGGGGCACAAATGCACCACCCGGGTGTGCCCCCTCAAGGACCACATTCACCCCACGCTCTCTTTCGTGCCCTCCTCTCTGGCTCCAGTCCTCTTGCCCCTTCATGTTCGCTTGCTGGTCCCTGCTGTACCATAGCCTCTCTAACCCCAGTTCCGCTTGTGGGGGTGCTCTTTTCCACGTGGTTGTTTGTGCTCAGTTGTGAACTTGTGGTGGGGGGGCTTCCACACGTCTTGGCTTGTTTCCCTGGGGTAGCGGGTAACTTTTGGAGGCTGTCAAACCTGAAATTTGTCCCATAAGCCATAAAAACCCACTTGGATTACAAAAGAGGCTTCGGTGTGAATGCCTACATTGTGTGATGGCAAGGAATGAGGTATTACCAACTCGAGAAACCTTACAACTCCACTAACTGGAGGTTCGTGGATACCACTGCCTACTGCTCCAATCATAAGCACTGCAAGTCTTTATTTAATAGGATAGGAGAGAAAGGAAGAAACAAATACAAAACCATAAAAAGATGGGGTGACACAACCTTGCTTGCTGAAAGTGATGAGAACTTCAAGCACTAACTGATGCAGATCAAGGATTGTATGTAGCCTTCGGTATGGAGATACTTCAACATAAAGAAAACTACAATCCTCAATCTAAAGAAAACCCAAATCCTAACAACTAGACCAATAGGTGACATTATTATAAAAAGAGAAAAGATTGAAGTTGTAAAGGATTTCCTCTTGCTTGGATCCACAATCAGTGCTTGTGGAAACAGTCAAAAGATCGAAAGAAAGTGAAATGAATTTTTGTTGGGTGAGTGTTCTATCTATATCTGTGAGGTTGAGGCGATTGATTGTGTTGTTGGTTTCATTTTTCTGTATTTTTGTTGATTTTCTTTCTGGTTGATCACAAAACTAATGCATGGATGTCTTCCAGTATTATTGTGTTATGACCTATCTGTTTCTTCATTTCTGTAAGAACTGATTATTATATTTTGATGGTCTTTCATTTGCTGCATACATATTAATTATGGTTATGGTTTCTTGTTCAATTAATGCTTTCAAAATTATGTAGTGACCTTCTTTGTCTCACATTATGCCATTAACATTGAGGTCTGTTTTGTTTGAGATGAATATTGCTACTACAGATTTCTTTCTATGGCCATTAGCTTGATATATATTTTCCCATCCTTTGATTTTTAGTCTATGTTTATCTTTATATCTAGGTGCATTTCTTGTAAACAGCATATTAAAAGCTCATGTCTTCTTATTAAAAAATAAAACCAAAATCTACACAATTGGCTGGATCACAGACAACATCATGATAAGTGGAGAAAAAAAATAGAAGTTGTCAAAATTTAATTTTGCTTGTAATCACAATCAAGGCTCAGGGAAGCAGCATTTACAAAATCCAAAGATGTATTGTTACAGAAAAATCGACTGCACACGATCTCTTTAAAGTGTTGAAGAGCAAGGGTCTCACTTTGAACACTCTGGTGCATCTGACCCAAGTCACAGTATATTCAATCAGCTCAGCTGCATATTGAATAAGGAAGATTAAACACTAACAAGTGCATTTATATGAAGGTGCTGGTTGGAAGGGATGATAAATTCAGGATGAGGTATAGCACTGATGAAACACATAACTCTCCTCTGGTTCTTTAATATTTCTTCCCCTTACTATTGTTATTTTTGTTTGACCTCATTAATCTTGTTAGGCCTGCATATGTTCATTTGTATAATTAAGATCTTTGATGCATGAAAGCTAAGATAGATAACCCTTCAGAGACAGTAATGGGAATAATGATTCCCTGTGGGTACCGGAAGAAGGGGTAGGAAAAGGTGGGGGGAGGAACTGATAGCAATGATGACTGTATAACCCCATTCAAGGGGAACAAATAACAGAATTGCAGGTGAACAGATACATTGGATGGTGTAAGATACAGCAAAAATAAATATATATAATATATTTAATATAAAAATATATATAGTAATAAGGGTTCCTGGGGCATAGGGTAGTGGTGGGAGGGGATAGAGGGTCGCTGAAAATGTTTTGCAACTGATGGTGGTAGCAAGTGTAAAATTATACTAGATCTAATTGCATTGTGGACTGTTGTAATATCTGGAAGAGCTCCGAATAAAATGATAAAAATTAAGTAATTAATTAAGGATCTGGTGAAGGATATTGTAAGTTCTTTGTAGTGTAGTGCCCCCCCCAAAACAAATAGATCTGTATTGAAAGTACATCCAACATGCTCCTTAGAGAAACGATAGCGAGACTTAGCCTCGTGTACTTTGGACATGTTATCAAGCGTGACCAGTCTCTAGAAAAGAGCATTGTGCTTGGTAAAGGAGAGGGGCAAGGTAAAAGAGGAAGACCCTGAGCAGGAAGCATTGACGCAGAGACTCCAACAATGGACACAAATGTAACAACGATTGTGAGGATCATGCTGGACGGGGCAGTGTTTCATTTTGTTGTACACAGGGTTACTGTGCGTTGGAACTCACTCGATGGCATCTACAAAGACATTTGTTGAATATACGAGTAATGTATTTTTGTGTGTGTGATGATAAATTTATTACAAATTTAGAGATTACATGTTTCATTTTATTTTTATAAATTCTTCAAAATATTCCAGGTCTCCACTGTATCTGAATGTCTAACATACATTTTGTTTGGGTGCACAGCATATTAAAAAGTCTGTATGTGGTTACTCCTCTAAAGGATTTCACGGAGGCCTTCTAAAGTTCATGTAAGAATGAAGTTAAATGATAATATAATTTTTCCATGAATTTTTTGAATCCTCCTTATATATGAGACAAAAGGGGGAAATTACAATCGCCAGTCTGATAGATTAAAAACAGCATTTGCTTTTATGATTTGAGTGTCCTTGATTGCTAATGAAGTAGAATTTTTATATTGCTTATATTTGTTTCTGATTTTTGAAAACACTACCATAATTTGTGTGTGTGTGTGTGTGTGTGAATTTGTCCAGATCTTCTAACATTTTATTTATTTATTTTTTAAATCATTTTATTAGGGGCTCATACAACTCTTATCACAATCCATACACACATCAATTGTGTAAAGCACATTTGTACATTCATT
>NW_022103915.1:24483485-24507211 GCF_000313985.2 Echinops telfairi
AATGCCAATTTAATAGAAGAAAGTATTCTTGCATTGAGGGAGTACTTGAGTGGAGGCCCAATGTCCTTCTGCTACCTTAATACTACACCTGTAAATATATGCACATAGATCTATTTCCCCATCCTCTTATATAAATATATTTGCATATGTACATGTCTTTATCTAGACCTCTATCAATGCCCTTTGCCTCCCAGCTCTTTCCTCTATTTCCATTGACTTTCCTCCTGTCCCACTAGCATGTTCAGTCCCCACCAGGGTTTCAGCAATTCCTCTTGGTTACATTACCCTTGATCATGTCCTACTAGGCCTCCCACACCCTCCTCACCACCGATTTGGATCACTTGCTGTTCCCTTGTCCCTGGGTTTGTTTGTTAACACCACTATCTTTCCCCCCACTTTCCCCTCTCCCATGTATCCCCGGAACTATTGGTCCCGTTGCTTTCTCCTCCAGATTGTTCATCCAGCCTATCTTATTTAGACAGACCTATGGAGGTAATAACATGCACAAATACAAGACAGAGCAAAACCAAGCAACAATATGCATCAAAACAACAACAACAAACCAATAACAAAAAACAAAAACAAAACACAAGAAAGAAAAGCTTGTAGTTAGTTCAAGGATTATCTGTTGGCCTTTAGGAGTGTTTTCCAGTCCAGTTTGTTGGGGCACCATGCCCTGGCCCCAAAGTCCACCTTCAGCATTCCCTGAGGACTTCGCTGCTCCATTCTCTTGCTGTTCTGTTGCACTCCCTTAGTGTTTTTTTGCCTCAGTGTGGCAGGATCAGATTAGGTGCAATTCCCACACCGTGTCTCTGGTGTTGTCCCATGTAGGGCTATGGGTCAGTGAGGGACGTCATGTCTCATAGTGGGGCCAGCCATGACTACCATAAAAATTTGAGGCTGAAGAACATGCTTAAATTTAAACAAGGTTTAAAATTACGGTTTCAATTTATGTGCTATGTTCTTGGGTTATTTTAAGACTTATGTGGAACTCAGGACAAATAAATATCATGGAAACATGAGTCTATTTACATTATAGCGTATATGTACCTAATTAAATATATATGGAGGAAATATGTGAATGTGTGCATCTATATACTTGACTTATATAGAACTTAATTTTGTTCCTTATATCTACTTTGAGAAGTAAGATGTAATGTGTTTCAGTGCTTTATGGATGCAGAAATTGAGACAAAAATAATTCAAATGATTTTCTCACATGGATAGATTGCAATGATGTTTCTGAAATTCAATACAAATCGCATTCACTTTTTGACAGTCTATTGAATGAAAAGATAATCTTGTTTTATTTAAAGATTTTTTATTATATTTTTAAAGACAGGATTTTGTAAAACACAAACACTTTTAAGTTGAACAGAGCTGTAATAATTGATCTCAAATTTGGAGGTCAGGGTGGGAAGATAAGTAACAAAATATACCTGAATTTAGTTTAATTGGTCAGATTTTAAAACTAAAGATTTTAACTTCCAAATTTCCTGGTGCATTTCTATTGTTACATAAAATATGATCCACATTCAACAACACCTAAAATATTTTTGTCCATAAGGAAATCAATGACAAATGGATAGGGATCATAACAAACTATAGATAACATTACAAAGAATGAGAATATCAGAATACTTCCTTGTGTTCTTATAGAACCTATACATAGACCAAGATGCAATCATAGAAAAGAACAAGGGGGTTCTGAATTTTTTCCCTTTAAATCAGGAAAGGTATGTGACAAGATTGTTTCTTTTCACCGTAGTTATTAAATCTCTATACTAAATAATCCTATACACAAGGCTATGTAAAGAGCACATCAGGAATGGTGCAAGGTTCATTAACAATGAGCAATATGTAGGTGACAGAACCTTTCTTACTGAAGGCAAAAAGGAATTAAATGACTTGCTGATGATAGATTACTTTGGGCTAATATGCTGCTGCAGCAAAAAAAGACTCTTTAAGATATTAAAGAACAAAAATGTCACTTTGAAAACAAATGTGGTCTTGACTCAAGTCTTGTTATTTCTTTTTCTACTTTAAAAAAATTATTTTATTGGGGCTTGTATAACTCTCATCACAATCCATACATATATCTATTGTGTCAAGCACATTTGTACATTTGTTGCCATCATCATTCTCAAAACATTTTCTTTCTACTTGAGCCCTTGGTATCAGTTCCTCATTTGTTTCCCTTCCTCCCTTGCATTATTTCTAACAGTCTAATATTGAGGGCGTTAGTTTAGTGCACCAACCTGGCCGATAAACACATGTGGGGTTAATTGAATGGCGGAGGAATAAATGGCTCCATGAGCCTTGCTTTTCCAGGTCTCGGTCCTCATGCTTTGTGATGGTCAGACCACAGTGCAGCTACCTTAGCCAGTTCCCTGCTTCAGCTGGCAAGGCTCACTTCCTGCAAGACATTTCTGAGGAGAAGCCACATGGACCTACCCCGATGTAGCCCTGGGTGCTGGAGCAGCCATGTGGAGACCTCTGCCAGTGCTGAGATACTTACACATTCACTGATTTGGCTTTCCCCCTGCAGTCAGTGTCATAGTGTGTGTTTTGTGAGATAGAGGAGGACTTTGTGGATTGGTGTTGGACATATGGGTTAATGTTGGTCTTGTGGGCTTGGACAGCGCTGGGTTGGGATGTTTTCTTGATGTGCACTTAAACTTTATATAAAACTCTCTCTTATACATGAGTTTCTGTGGATTTGTTTCTCTAAAGTACCCAAACTGACACAAATATGCAGAAAAAAACTGCAAAATCAGGGACAACTGAAGAATTTATTGATCTGAATTATGGTGTTGGTGAAGTATATGGAATTATACCATTGACTTCCAGAAGAACAAACAAACCTGTAGTAGAAGGAGTGCATCCAGAATACTGCCTGGAAGCTGGAATAGTAAGACTTTGTCTCATGAACTTTGAACATATTTTCAGGAGGGACAAGTCGCTGGAGAAGATCATCATGCTTGGTAGGGCAGGAGACACAAAGAGGAAGACTCCCACAAAACGGATTAGCCCTGTAGTTGCAACAATGGGCAGAGTTGGTATTGACATTGAACTGCCTGATACAGTCAGGCACACTATAGGTCATATTAATATTCCATTTTTGAGGTTTGTTTTACTCTTAGATCATAAGAATTCCAGATGTTGGAAAGAAAATTCTCTAAAAATTATTATTCCCTTTCAATCCAGACCAAGTAAAAAAAAAATTGTCAAGTCGATCGAGACTCATGGCAACCACGTGTGTGTCAGAGTAGAACTGTGCTCCAAGCTTGTATGGCTGTGGCTTTTCAGACACAGGTTGCCTGGCCTTTTTCTGAGGTACCTTTGGGTGGGTTTGAACTTGCAATCTTTCTATCAGTTGCTCGTGTTGAAAAGTTTTTGGCCACAGTGAGTACGGATCTACTCTAGAATAAATGTCCTGAAAGCTTTCAACACTTTTTTTACAATCTTGAGTACACCAGTGTTCTGGAAGGCCTAGAAAAGTCAGATCTACTTTAGTGCTTTTGGTATATTAAGAGCGAGTGCAAACTTTTGTTGCTTCTGTAAACAGATGGTCAAAGAACAAGTCAAACACCCAGAACTTTTTTTTATTAGCTACCATTTCATTGGCCTGATGAGGACTAAATCATTGTGATCCATGATGTTTTCAGGTAACTGACTTTTTTTTCCCCTAGAGCAGTTTCTCTTCTTGTGAAACCTCCATGGGAACCTGTTTGGCATCATAGCTCCACATAAGGTTCCAATGGCAAATAAGTGGTGGATGTGCTTGTGGTCCATTGGCCTGAAATTGAACCCAAGTCTCTTACATAGGAGAGAAGTCTACCATTGAACCACCAGTGTCCAACTGGACCTTATCAGCCTAGGGCTAGCAGAGAATCCAGATAAACTACCTGTTGACAAAAGAGCACAAATAAAAGTCAACTTTCCAAGAAGGAAATGTAAAGAGAATACATGCTTGAAGAAACTGGGTTTTATGCCTGGGTGTGAACATATGACCCTTACTCTTGAGTTAGTGCTCACAGTAGTTTATTAACTTTACTTCCCCATTTTGCTAATTGCCACTTAGGGTCCATTTGACCAAGACAGCCCTGAGACTAACCAAAAAGAGTGAGCTGTTTTGGAATGAATATTTTCTTCTTTGCTTTGTTGCCAACAGAGCTAACAACCAAGAATTAAAATAAACGTAATAGCTGACTGAGGGAGACATCTCCTTCTACATGTTGGTGTTTCTCTATGCCAGAGATGTGAATGAGGTGGAGTGTGGGAGATTATTGTGCTGTTTTCTGAAATGTAGCAGTTTTGTGGGTCAGAGCTTTAGATCTGTAAGGCTGTGAACATGGAAAGTTTCACCAGAAATGAATTAACGTCACATTAAAATCAGAGTACGTACCTGTATTTGGGTGTTTTACCACATACCCAAGACAGACAGTAGATTGTAAACCTTTCATTTATTGCACCCTTTGGGCCCAGCTGCAGACCAGTCTGTTGTCTCAGTGTCTGACACAAACCACAAGGGATAGCTACACTTTTGAAGGTTGTTCTCCATTTTGACCAGTGTGTTTGCTGTGGTGAGGGCTGCTGAGAAAACTCTTAACCCATTGTGGTGTATCCCGATTTTTACCAGTGGGTGGCAGTAGATATGACCGAGCTCTCAAAACACTGGAACTGTTATCACCAATGCAGTTGACAAGGCAATAAAGGCGAGATAAGGGAAGGTCTTTCTTGCTTGTTTTAAATTTAACTGATTATTTTTTTCACCCATTTTCTTGATATTAAAGGGTAATTGTCAGAATACTGAGAGCTAGTACATATGTAATGCTTTATTATACTAGACATGATGTTAAGTATTATATACATAATAATTCAAAGCTAACCTGTTTTGACTTTTTTGTTTTAAAGGTATGTGGGCTACTAGAGACAGGAGCAGCTCAGCTGCTAGGTACTCCTTGGGAGAAAGATGGGGTTGTCTACTCCCTAAAACAGTCTCCCAGGGGCAGTTCTACCCTGTGCTATTTGGTCACTGTGACTCCCCATCAACTCAATGGCAGTGAGTTTGGTTTGGGGGCTGACATAGAGTCATACTGTTATATTTTTCCCTGTTTCTACTCTTAGGAAAGAGAACTAGGAAATGTATTTGCTGGCAAATATTCTTTGAAGCTGAGAAACAATTGAATTGTCATTCCATCGTTTACACACCTATTTGTACTTGTTCCGTGACACTTTCTGCACACACCCTGCTGAAAACAAGCGGCCTTCTCAGAAGGCTCAAGTGGCTAGGTGTTTGCTTTCCATCAAAAGACACTGGTGTTGATAGTTCTTTTCAGGCTGGGGGGAAGTTTTCTGGGGACGATCAGTAATTGGCAGTCTTTTCACAGATCTTTGATGCTGTCCAAGAGCTTTTAAAAAGTGATCTTTTTGTTCAGGGGAAGCGTTAGAAAATGTGCAGGCATTGATGGTACAGCTAGGAATATAACGTCACTTCAACACAAATCTTCAGAGGCAGAGGAGGGACTTGTTGGTGGATAAAAGAAAAGGCGCAGGAGCCTGGTCCAGTCCAGGAGCCCTGCAATCAGGTTTGTGCACAGCCGAGGTGTGTCATTGGCAGAGGCATCTGGTATGTTGGAACCAAGTTCTCACTCATAAACTATGAGGGTGTTGAATTAGATCAGTGATTTTCAGCAGGAATGTTTTGGATTCTTACAACTGCAGCCCAGGGCCTCAGGGCTCTACCCTAGGAGAGGAGGACCACCCAGGGGAAAACACCTGCCTTTTCAGTTTAACATATAATTATAATGTTGATTTGCAGCATGTGCACAGTTTCACTGAAAAGGCAGGACTTTACTCCTTCAAGGGAAGAAAACACCTCAAGATTTTGAGATTAGATTATTTCTTTGAGCCTTAATCCAGTGATTTTGGTAACTGGCTAGTCAAAGAAGAGAAATTAACTATTGTCTTCAGGATATGGTAAATGTTTGCGAATCTAATTTATGACTGTGGGGTATTTGGCTCGTTATTTATGGCCAGATAAGGGTTGGAGAATATGATTTTATTTGATTATTTTCATTATATCACAACTGGAACTCATAAAAGTAATAATCCATACTTTAAAAAATATTAAATTGAGAATTCACATTTTTTATAGTTACTAGATAGATAGGCAGACAAGCAGGCACAGTGCTGCAATGAGGGAATTAAACACAATTGTGAGTATGGTACAAGGCTGGGCAATGCTTTTGTTCTGTTGTACTTCGGTTCACTATGAGTGAAAACCAACTTGACTGACATCTCAGAACCGTGTGTGTGTGTGTGTGTGTGTGTGTGTGTGTGTGTAAGCTTCAAAAAGTTCATGAAAAAATGGAACTAAAATATAATGAAATTTTCTATTAACTTTTTAAGGTATATTCACAGACACATGCATACACATATCCTAGCAGCACTGTTACTTGAGCATTAGGCTGCTAATAAGACCGCTAGCCCCAAGGTTGATGGTTCCAACACACCAACTTCCCCATGAGAGAAAGATGAGGCTGTCAGCTCTCACAAAGATTATAATCTCAGAAACTTTATATAGAACTCCTGTTAATAGAAATTGACTTGATAGCAGTGGGTAGGTTTATATACCGTATATACTCGAGTATAAGCTACCCAAATATCAGCTGAGGCTAAAAAAAAAAAAACCTCGAACTCGGCTTATACACGAGTATACATGGTATATTAATTGCCATGACATAGAGCAACAGTAAACAGGAACACTGAATTACTAAGTGAGGTAAAGATGCCAGGAATGAAATGCTTTTTCTTAAATTGCAACCATTCCTATATTCTGCTGCCAATCTACTCTATTCAGTGCTATTCTATAACTGGTTCCTCATAACTAGCTGGATGGTGCTATAATATGGATGTGAAATATAATATTAGTTAATGAAAATAAAACAACTAATTTCCAAACTTGATATGAAGAGTCAAGTTATTAGAGCCCTGGTGGCATAGTGGTTATGTGTTGGATTGCGATTCACAAAGTCAGCATTTCAAAACAACAGCTGCTTCTCAAGAGAAAGACAGGGCTCAGAAACCCACAGGGGCAGGTCTACCCGGCCCTATAGGGTTGCTATGAGTTGGTACTGATTCGATGGCACTGAATTTTGAGTGAGATGGTCCTTATGCTCCTTTGGATACGATTCTCCTTGTAAAATCAAGTAACAACCCACCAGCCTCCTTGTCTACTAAGAACCTAGGTCAAAGAATATTAAATATATCTTAACAACCAGACTATGGGTTGAAAAAGTTGTCCAGAAAGTGGTGGAAGAATTTCTTAGCTAAAAGGCATAATTTACTGCCTTGAATGTGCCAAAGAAATTGCAAAGCAGTCAACAAAAACAAAACATGCTTGATTCTACAATTCTCATCCACAAGGCTTTAATTTTTTACAAGGGTTTATTTTCCCCTCTAATAACTACGTGCCACAGTTAATTAGATGAGTTAGTACCACCTCATTTTAAAACGTGGAGCCAATCCAAGCAAAATACACAGGACTCCTATTTTTTCACCCCCAACCTCCTCCCCCAAATCTATCTATATCTTTATCTATATCCGTATCTAGATCTTTTATTAAATAATGTTGATGGAAGCACATTTAGCCAGAGAAATTTGTGTGGTGGTTGAATGGCTCTTTGTGTTGACAGCAGACCCGAGGCTAATAAAGGAGAACAAGAGCAAGGGAGCGCAGCGGCACTTCCCCTTGTTCTGTGCGGATGCTTTGGTTGGAAGCTGGTGAGAACAAAGGACAAGATTGCTCAGTCCAACAAGGACCGCTGGTCACGCTCTGTTGTCACAGCCTGTATCACTTCAGCTTTCCAAGAGTCTTCCCTACATGCTCTTGTGTTGTCTGCTTGCAGTCAGTGGTTGGTTGCTTTTTAGCGATGCCCGGCCGCCATATTTCATCAGCTTGAATTATGAACGCTGCTCATCATTCCAAATGCATGTGCTTGGAACGGTGCACCTAACAAATGGGCAATTGCCTGGAACATCGATGAAAGGCAATTTTGGAAGATGTGAATCTAAGACATCATAGCTCTGGTTTTGGAGAACACTCCAAATAAGTTCGGAATAGAGTCATACGTGCATTTAAAAAATATTTATTCATAGTACAGGTAAGTACTAACGGAGAGCATGATATGTAGATAGGATAGGAAGATAGGAGTGTAAAGCCATAGCTGTGGCTCTGAGACTAACTAGATAATCACATACAAAACATTCTTTTTCAAGCCTCATGGATTCATTTAGTTATTGTTGAAGGAAGTAGTGTAATTTAAATATTCTTTTTAAAAAATAAATCAGTTTGAGGGGGGCTTTTACAGGTCTTCTAAAAATTCATACATCAATTGTATCAAGTACATTTGTACATATGTTGCCATCCTTATTTTCAAAATATTTTCTTTCTGTTTGAGCCCATGCTTTCAGCTCCTCTTTTTTCCCTCCCTCCCCCACCCACCTACCCTCCCACCGTCATGGACCCCTGATAAGTTATAAATTATTATTATTTTCATATCTTACACCACCTGCTATTTCCCTTCACCCACATTACTGTTGTTCATCCCCTTAGGGGCAGTAATACGTCCATCATTATAGTCGGTTTCTCCCCCTTTTCCCTCCACCTTCCCCTACCCTCATGGTATCACCGCTCTCATTACTGCTCCTGAGGGGGTTATCTGTCTTGGACTCCATGTGTCGAGAGCTCTTATCTGTACCAGTGTATATGCTCCAGTCTAGCTGGATTTGTAAGGTAGAACTGGGGTCATGATAGTGGGGTACGGGGGTGGGGGTAAGCATTAAGAACCAGAGCAGTGGTTCCCAACCTGTGGGTCGTGACCCCTTTGGGCCCCTTTGGGTGTGGAACGACCCATTCACAGGGGTCCCCTAAGACCATTGGCAAACACACATAAATATTTCACAACATATAATTACATATTGTTTTGTGATTAATCGCTGCTTCAATTATGTTTAATTAGGTTCCATTTGTAACAATGAAACGATCCTGCATATCAGATATTTACATTATGATTCATAACAGTAGCAAAATTATAGTTATGAAGTAACAACGAAAATAATGTTATGGTTGGGGATCACCACAACATGATGAACTGGATTAAAGGGTCGTGGCAGTAGGAAGGCTGAGAACCACTGCACTAGAGGAATGTTTTGTGTTCCATCCGTGCTATGCTGCACCCTGGCTGTCTCTTTCTGAGGTATGTCCAATTGTCTACAGATGGGCTTTGGGTCTCCACTCCGACCCCTATCATTTGCATTGATATATTTGTTTGTTTGGGGTCTTCTGATGCCTTATACCTGATCTTGTAGACACTAATATCACACAGGCTGGTGTGCTTATTCCATGTAAAATATTCTTTTGAATTCTATGTTCTCCAACTTTCTGAACAGATATAGGAAGGGTCACTGCATCTATGTCTTGGAAAATGTCAAAATGACAGAAATTTTATTCATTTAAGCAATAAAGACAATAATAGACCATGAGAGAGAGGGTATTGGAATTGAGAGTTATGTGGGCTTCAAACAAGAGTGGATCCAGTCCTCAACCAACTCTTTCTATGTCCTATTTCAGCTTCTTTCTTAAACAGAATCCTATACAGACCAACTGGATTACTAATGAGTTCCTTTCTTACATCTGTCTTGAATTGAATTTGTACTTACATTGGAACAGTTAAGTACAGTCCTTATCATATGTCAATCAGTCATATGTTTATTTAAGCACAAAGTGTACTTCTCTGGGCATATAGAAAATGCAGAAATATATATGTCACGTATTTATTGGAAGCATAGTCTTCTTCAAAGCACCAGATTAATAGAGGCTTGTAGCCTCAGAAGGAGATTGATTCTCTCCTAGTGTCCATATTAGTCTCTGAAAAAGAAGGGTTCCGGCTGATACTATTTACCTGATCTGCCAGCCTAGGTCTTGTCCCATTTTTGTGCTAATGGAGTTAATTATTTAACTGAAAGTATCACAGAGTTCACGTGGAAAGGAGGACTAGAACATTCTGAAAAAGAAAGAACAGACCCAGCCCAAAAAACACAAATAACAGGAAGTAGCTGGTCTACTTATCTTGTAGGTATAGGCTGAGCCAATGGTTTGATGGTGGAGAGCAGAAGAGGAGATCAATATTTCAAATGTCAATTGTAGGAGTTCTTTATAGTTGTGTTTATTTAGCCGTCCCAACTCCAATATTGTCATTGGTTGTCAACTTGGTGGTGAGAGCAGGCTGTCTCATTACCTTTAAGTAACACAAAGTTTGTAAATTTAAAGAATTCTACGATGAAACTCTGGACAAACTGAAATTTTTGTACCTATATTTTATTAGATGAGTGAGTTGAATTTCTGTAAATAAGAGATCCAATGCACATAATGCAATACATTTTACTGCGGGGTTTTTTTGGTTGTTGTTGTTGTTGTTTAAATACCAGTAGGTCTCTAGAGGTGTGGTATTGGTTTTCTTTTGGTTTCTTTTTTTGGACACTAGCTTCTGTGTCATAAAAGATTTTTTATACCAGTTTCACTTTGACCATATATACTGCTATAAAAGCTGAGTTCTCCAGCACATTTGTAATGCAGTTCTTGTGGTAAAATTAGGTGCCTTGGCTGATATTAAGTCGCTTTATATTCGAGTATATATGGTACTTTTCCTCCGTCTAGCCACTCAGACCAGTGTTTAGGTCTGAGGGGTAAGGAATCTGGAGGGTCTTTAAAGCTGTGATCTCTCTCTCTCTCTAATAAAATGTATGTGTTTATTTGCTTTCTTTCTTGTGTATGGAATATAATGCATACAAAGAAGAGCCTGTGTGTATTTGCATGGCCCATCTCATTAAAACTCTGACAATCTCCCATTAAATACCCCATCGATGTAGTTCTTTTTTGTCTTTTCCTACCCTCCTTACCTTTATAATACTGGTGTCCTAAAATATTTATCTCTATGAAACTGACTAACTTTGCTGGACTAATGCCCTCCAGTTTTGGCCACAGTGAGATGGTTGACATATTCATCCCCCACCCCAGATTGTGGACTGCTCTTTACTCTTTGGATGAACATAAATGTTGTATTTTTAGAAGATCCCAGTCCTCTGTTTTGTCTTTTGTGTTGTTGGTGTTAGATGCAATCATGTCAGCTCCAACCCATCGTGACCCTATGCACCACAGAATAAAACACCACCCGGTCTTGTCCCATCCTCACACCTGTTCTTATGCCCGGGCCCATTGATGCAGCCACTGTGTCCGTCCATCTCCTTGAGGGCCTTCCTCATTTTCTCTGCCCCTCCTCTTTATCAAGCATGATGTCGTTCTCGGGACTGGTCTATCCTGACAGTATGTCCAAAGTATTTAAGATGAATTCTTGCCATCCTTGCCTCACATCTTCCAAGATAGATTGATTTGTCCTTTACACGGTCCATGGTATTTTCAATATTCTTCTCTGGCACCGCAATTCAAATTAATTGATTCTTCTTCAGTCCTCTTTATTCAATGTCCAACTCTCACATGTATATGATGGCAATGGGGAATACCATGGCTTGGGCCAGGCACACCTTAGTCCTCCAAGTAACATCCTTGCTCTCCAACACTTCAAAGAGGTCTTGTCTAGAGGATTTACCTAATACAATAAGTCTATTGATCTCTTGGTTGCTGCTTCTATGAGCATCGATTGAGGATCCAAGCAACACAAAATCCTTGACAGCTTCAACTTTTTCTCCATTTATCATGATGTTACCTATTGGTCCAGTTGTGAAGATGTTGGTCTTCCTTACATTGAGTTGTAATCCATACCGAAGGGTACAATCCTTGATCTTCATCAGCAAGTGCTTCAAGCCCTCCTCGCTCTTAGCAAGCAAGGTGGGTCCTCTGCATGTCGGAGGTGGTTAATAAGCCTTCCTCCAATCCTGATGCCACACTCATGTAATCCAGCCTCTGTGATGATGTGCTCAGCACATGGACGGAACTCTCTGTATGAACTATGTGACTGCTGAAGCAGCTCTGCCTTCTGTGGTGTATTTTTCATTATGTTTGGTAGTGTATCTATGCCTTAAATTACAGTGAAAGGCAATTTCTTTCCCATTTAATATGTTTTAACTTTTTATCAACCATCAGGTATCTTTAGGGGCTTGGTTGTGTTTCTGGCCTGTCTGTTCTGTTGCATTGGTTTACATTGTACCAATACCAAGCTGTTCTGATTAGCATGGCTATATGGTAGGTTCTGTAATCTGGGAGTGATGGGCCTCCTACTTTGTTTCTGTGGTTTGATTGTGTTTTGTTTATCCTCTGTCCCTTTCTCCATTTCCTTGAAGAATTATACTGGGTTTGCGATTGGAATTGCATTGCATTTTATAGAGTGTTTTTGGTAATATTGACACTGATGCTGCTTTTCATTTATGGGTGATGGACGCCACTACCTAGGACTCCACATCACTGCACCATTACACAATGAAATTGATTACTATAAGAGACCTCGGTTACTAAAACCTCCTGATACCCCGAAGCAGAGGAGCAGATGGACCATTACTGCCATTTTAAGGACACATAAAGACACAATAGTGAATTCCCAAAAGTAAAGGAAAGCTGGGTTGAAACACAGTTTACCGAAACCAGTTGTGGCAGACACCGGCTGGTTTAGCTTTCTGGTATCCAGCCCCTCTCCTCCTCTTAACCTTGCTTTTGAATTTGGAAACGGTCTGCTTTTAGTATAATCTTTTTGAGAATATCAGTGAATGTGTCCCTTACATTCCTCTAGCCAAGTAGTAGGCAAGAGATCTATGCTGGTTCATGAATTAGTCTCTTTGTGGAGTCCCTATTTGCATGGACTGACACCAGGCTTAGAGCACAGAACACAACGCCTTCAGTTCATGCTACTCAGACCTGCTTTAACTCATCAGAATCTAGACCCTCTTTTCCAATGTCTGTTAATTACCTCTCTCTTCTTCTAATAATGTCTAAGTCCTTGTATTTCTAAATATGGTATCAATTACCAAGTACTGGGTACCGACCTAGCTCAAAATTTCATTACTTCCTTCACAATTCTGTCAGGTACTGTGTGCACTAGAGTTGGGTAGTTTTGTTGGGCTTTCCATCACCTGTAGTCATCTTTCAGACAGCTGGCCAGCCCTATGTCTAGGGATTGGATGGTTACCACCTGTAACAATACAGGTTAATGGGGACAGCCTGTGCCCTGGACCATATGTCTTTTGTCATTCAAGAGGCTAGCCTGTGCTTGTGCACATAGTGGTTCCTAGGGGGTAAGTTGAAGTGTGCAAGACCTTTGGAAGTCTCAACTCAGTACTGAAACAACATGGCAGCTCTTGTATTTCACTTGTAAAACCAAGGAAGAAGTCTAGCTCTTATGGAGGAAGTGGAAAACTAGGGAAAGAGACTGCAAAGGCATGTTGAAAGGGAGTAAGGACACAGAAAAAGGAATGACTGAGACTATTTAGACTAGTTATCATGCCTAAAGTTGGTTCCCATCCCTTGTAAGGCCCTGCTATAGCAACCCAAACCCTCTTTAAAATCGGAGGCATTGCATCACGTTGATGTCATTGATGTAATGATGACTATGGGAGGATTGAGGAGCCAAAGTAAACTCATCTTTAGAACGCAGGTACCGTTTCAGAGCTACCTCTTAGCCTTGGTTCTAGTAAACTGTTAGGAACTTGTCTTTCTATTCCTCTATCCTTCTTAAACACGCAGGCTTCAAGGGCCACTTTCAGAGAAGTGTAGCCTGTTCCAGGTCTTCTAAAGTTTCTAACAACTTCTTCAAAGCACTTTTTTCCCCCCAAGCAACACAAATGGCAACTAAACACGTGGACTCTCCAGATGGAGTACACAAAAATCAAATTGACTACAGATATGGGAAGATATGATGGAAATGCTCAATATCAGCAGCTAAAACAAGGTTAGAGGTTGACTGTGGAACAGACCACCAATTGCACATATGTGGTTCAGAATGAAGCTACAGAAAATTAAAACAAGCCCATGAGAGCCAAAAGATGGCCTTGAGTATATCCCACCTGAATTTCAAGAACATCTCAAGAACAGATTTGCTGCTTGAACACAAATGATGGAACAGCTGATAGCTCTGGATGATATCAAGAACAGCATTCGTGAAGAAAGCTAAAGGTCATTAAAAAGACAGGAAAGAAATCCTCTGGTACCCAGCCTTCCTCCTGTTAACAGTACTCTTGATTTTGCTTTGGGAAGCTATCTGTGTTTAGACTAGTCTTTTGGGGATTATCAGTGAAAGTGTCCCATATATTCCTATAGCCAAGATCAAAGTGTATGTCAGAAGAGATTGTGAAATGTGACCTTTGATTGTAGAGTAGCTAAGGCACCTAGGGAAATGATGAAGTCGGAGTGCTGAACAGAAAATTCCAAAGAGCAGCTCAAGAAGACAAAATAAAATATGCAGCGACCTAGAGTTAGAATGCCCAAAGGGGAGGACACATCCAGCATATCTGAAACCGAAAGAACTGAAAAAAAGTCAAGGCTCGAATTGCAATATTGGAAGATCCTGTGGGCAAAATATTGAATGATACAAGAACTATTTTTTAAAAAGATGGAAAGAATACACAGCGTCACTATACCAAAAAGAACCAGTCAGCATCCAACCATTTCAAGAGGCAGCATATGAGCAAGAACCAATGGTGCTGAAAGAAGAAGTTCAAGCTGCACTAAAAGCATTAACCAAAAACCAGGCTCCAGAAATTGATGTCACACCAGTTTTAGTGGTTCAACAAACTGATGAAGCACTGGAAACACTCATTTGCCAGGAGATTTGAAGACAGCTGCTTGGCCGACTGACTGGAAAGGATTCATATTTATACCTCACAGAATGCTAAAGTTATAGAACAATAGCAGTGATGTAACAATCAAGTAAATTTTTGCTGAAGATCATCCAACAACAGTTGCAGCAGTACATTGACAGGGAGCTACCAGAGGTTTAGGCTGGATTTAGAAGAGAACTTGGAAAAAGGATATCATTGCTGATGTCAGATGGCTCTTAGCTGAAAGTAGAGAATACCAGAAAATGATTATTTGTGATTTATTGACCGTGCCAAAGCATTTAATGGGTGGATCATAACAAGTTATGGATAACCTTGACAGGAATGGGAATTCCAGAACATTTCATTGTACTTATGAGAACCTTGTACATGGATCAAGAAGCAGTTGTGAAACCAGAACAAGGAAATACTGCATGGTTTAAAATCAGGAAAGGTGTGCATCAGGGTTGTATCCTTTCACCATACCTATTCAATCTGTATGCTGAGCATATCATCAGAGTGCTGGATTATATGAAAAATGTGGCATCAGGATTGGAGGAAGGCAATATATGTACACGTGTGCTTAATACCACTGAATGATGGATTGTTATAAAATGTGTAAGAGCCCCTAATAAAATGATAAAAAAGAAGCAGCAGCTGGGGCTTTAGTGGGACATGTTCTTTGGACCAGAGGAGGCAATTAATCATAAAAAACCCAGAGTTTCCACTCCAGCTTGTTATTTCAAAATCAGTTCTTTGAATAGTTGCCTCTGTGTTTTCTCAGTTTCTCCAGCATCTGAGACTATATAGACACACGCATAAGCACAAAAGTAATGTAAGCAAAAACAATGATATTTAATTTAGAGACAAGCAACAACATGAGACCAGTGGCAAATGTTTCCTTATAGTAATTAAAATCTATAATTGGAAGACTGAAGGAATTTTCCCTTTCATCAAGAACTTGTTGCCCCGATGCTAATCATTTACTCTCCATCAAAGTTGGTGTGCATTTTACTCTCTTGGATGATATTGTATACCCTTTCCATAATAGAAACGCATTGGACAATATAAGAAGTAACGTTTAAAAAAGATAACTAAAGTTTATGTCTAATACAAAAAAGAGTTGATGCATTTGAATGAAGGTGCTGATAATGAATGTTGAAAATACCATGGACAGCCAAAAGAACAAACACATCCTGGAAGAAGAGAAAAGGATGCTGAGACTCCTTCTCGGGTACTTTGGACATGTCAGGAGAGACTAGTCCCTGAAGAAGGATATTGTGCTTGGTGAAATAGAGGGGCAGTGGAAAAGCAGGAAGGCCCGCAACAAGAGGAATTTGCAGAGTGCTGACAACAATGGCCTCAAACATAGGAACAATTGTGAAGATGGTGCAAGATGGGGTAGTGTTTCCTTGTAGGGACGCTATGAGACAGAACCGACCCCATGGCACCTAACAACACAATAGCAAAGTTTCTGTATGTTGCCTGCCAGTTATGACCTACGCCAACATGGCATGACCACTCACTGGGTTACTGCTTCCTGCTGTATCCAGTGGAGCACTTCCTAAAAAGCATTTGCATTTGCGTTTCTGGGATATATATTGAATTCCTATAATGTACATTTTTTTTCTGTAGCAGAACAACACTTTAGTAAGCTGTATTCATCACAAAGTAAAGTAAGTACTAACATTACCTGTGCTGCTCTGGGTGTTCTTGCCCATTTTCACCCAAGTTCTGACTCAGCCCAGGCCTCTTTGAGGTTTGTGGGATCCAATAAACTTACAGTGCAGGGTGGTATAGCTGTAGGCAGAAAATTCTGCTTGCCAAATCTATTTTGCTTTATAGTTAGTTTATGAATTCATGCAGGACACTGAGACACCTCGGCAGTATGCATATGCATTAATACAGAACTCTTTGCAGCTGACTACCTTCCCTTCCAGCCACTAAGTCCTCTGAGATGGTGCCAAATTCTGGGTCAGATGACTCCCACAATTTCAATGTGAAAGTGTAATTAGTATGACTATATATTTAAGGTCCTGTTCTCCTTCCATTAATAGCACCTCTTATTCCAGGGTGTTTTGATTTAGTTATAAAAATTGTCTTTCAGGCTTGAGCTAGTCTTGGAGAACTTAATTTTAACAGCAAGTAATTTGTCTCTTAATTTTTTTCTTTCAGAATTTGTAAAGGAAACATTTTTTGTTAATTATAAGATACATAAAAACTGCATGGGATTTCTAACACATTGGCTTGATTTGGGATTTGTCGTCAGGTTCCTGGTCTCAAAGGAAAACTGGACCCTCCCAGGCACCTGAGCTACCTTGGATTGTTAAGGTCTAGAGCTCTGCCACACATCTCATCATTTGCGAATCAGCAGTCATTTATTTTGCATAGCTTCTGACACTCCAGGGAGCCCTGCGACCACTATTGGAAGCCCCAAGATGCTGTTGGGTACAGTACATTTGTGCAAGCATCGAGCTGTGCATGTCGTGGAAGGAGGTGAAGCCATCTGCTTCCGTGAAGAGCCGTAATCTCAGAAACCCTGCCTGGCGGTCGCGTGCTGTGCGTCCAAATTGACCCCTGGGGAGGAGGCGCTTTCACGTCCACGTCAACTGTTCTTTCCCAGGCAACGGCGGCTCCAAGCTGCTGATTGATTTGTGTTGGATAAGAAGAGGCAACCATGTTTTACATGGTCTTGACTTAGCTATTTAACTTTCTTGTAGATCTGCTGGATGAGAACCACAGAAAAGATGAAGAAATGGAGTCCCTGCAGGTAAAGTACATTCTTGATTAGCACAAGTATCTTCAGGATGAACACATTTGTGTTTCCACTTTGTTATCTTGTATTTTATTACTGTCCTGCTCAAACCACAAAGACAAGTGGAGTGGGACTTAAAGTTGCTGAACCTAAAAGCTCACGTTGGGATTTTCTGTCTTTGAGAGCACTTCCACTCCCCCTGAAGCAGGAAGCCTCGCCAGCCTCTAGAGTACTTTTGAAAGGAGCCTTGGTATGTAGCTGAAGAGGAACTCCACTGTTGGGAAATGAGAGCAACATCCCCTAAAAATCATTTCCCCCTCACAACTGGAGTGATAGATGAGGGTAATTCGTGGAATTTGCATGTTTAAATGAAAAGCAACATTATTGTAATACAGCGGTTTTCAACCTGTGGGTCGTGACTCCTTTGGGGGTTCGAACAGCCCTTTCACAGGGGTCCCCGATTCATCACAGTAGCAAAATGGCAGTGATGAAGTACCAACAAAAATAATTTTATGGTTGGGGGGGTCCCTGCAACCTGAGGAACTGTATGAAACGGTGGCGGCCTGAGGAAGGTGGGGACCGCTGAATACCATGGGTGTTGCCTCCCAGTGGTCGACCAAGAACATGAGCGAAAGCATGGAGTGTAAGACTTGCCTGAGTCCCTTCTCAGTTCGCCGTGGGTTTATGCACATTTCGTGAACTGGGGAATTGTGTTTGACAGATTCCACTAGAATTCTGATTGACATTCCCATGGTGTCAGGGCAGTGAATGATACACTGTGCCTTTTCTAGCCCAAATCTCAAATTCCCACCAAATGACTGTTTCCTGTGTGGGCTTGGTGAAAAGGTGGGGGGAGATGCCAAGAGGATTCACCTGTGAGTAATTGTGAATTAGAGTCCCTGGAATGCCATCCTGCGGGGCATAAATGGAGCCCTCTGAGAAGCCAGAGGAGGGACTCTCATGACCAGGAAAAGACAGAAGTGGAGGGTGTCCTCTGGACCCAAGATCTCTGCTCAGTGAACCTCCTGGATTCATCCGAGGAGCAGCAACCGCAGGACCAGGACCCAGAATAAGCTGCAGAGTTCGACTCCCCCTCCAGGGAGCAAGCCCAGCTGAGTGCTTTGGGGCAGGGGCTGGCTTGCGGAGTGGGCTGCCTCTGGGTACCTCATTGGGGAAGCTGGGCTATGCTGGCTTCTATGCTCACCCATAGAAGTAGAGCTGAGTGCCTTTGGATTGAGGTTTACAGCATAGTAGTATGCACCTTTGGACATTTCTTAGGAGACCTGAAAGAACTCTGTAGCATGTCTTGATAAACAAGATATATATATCCTGAGCATTTCCCACTTTTTTTTTTTTTACAACCGGTCAACTTCCTTAATAACCCCTTCAATCATGAGTATTGTCTGTGAGCTTGGTTTGGCCATTGCAATGGATATTAAGACATCGAGCTAAAAACTGTATACTAGTACAAACAACGCACATGGTATAAGCACTTGATGCTAAGCTGGCATCTGACAGAAGTTCTCTCTTCCTTTTACATTGAGCAGCTGTCTTACCAATGGGTAACTCTAGTGTCTATCTTTGTTAGGGGAAGCATAATCAGTTATACTTACATGACAGCACCAATTCACTTAATGCCCTTTGGGGATTAAGAACAGTAAACACTCTGGACATTGAGAGGACTTTGTAGGCTTGGAGCTGCAAGACAGGACTGGTAAGTAATGTAATGAGCCAGCTTATGGGCCATAGTGGTAACATTTGCTTCTGGCAATGAGGTCGCAGATGAACTGAGAATCCAGGAAACCTCACAGAGTAAGAGGGATGTTCTATGATTGGTGAATTTGATAATGTGTCCATTAAAGGGGGGAAATTAGCGACAGCATATAGTTTTATATAACTAATAAAACTGGGACTTGTTAGCCACAATTTTGTGGAGATTAAATCTTATAACACCTAAAAGCATAGGAAGGTATACAAATAAAGAGCCTTGGTTGTTTCGGTCTCTTCCAATAATTAATAAATGCAATACATATGCTCAAAGTAAAACTCTGGCCATTAAATTGGTAAATCAAGAAAATAATAAAGACTTTTTTGAGGCATATTGTTTATGTTTTGTGTTTGTCATTGGCCCCAGGACACCACATGTAAATTTATTAAGTATCTCTCTGGCCTGTTTAACTGAACCTCAGACCTTTCTTAGTTCATTTTTTTCACAATTCAGATGTTGAAATCCCTAGCCCCATTAAATGTTTGTAATAGCCTATGTTGCTTCTAAATGCCTATTAAGTACTGACAGCATTTTCTACCAAAATGTCCATCCAGTGCAATTGACTATGCCAGCCAACAAGCTCTGGACATTTATAGATGGAGAGTGTCCAATATGATGTTCAACAGCAGTGGAGCTACATGTGGCCCTGTGTAGCAGCAATTTGTGTCTGATCCTAGCATTCTATTCAGAACAAAGGTGAAGCAGACACTTCTCAGAGTACAGGAGCTTGTGATGAATTAAGTAACAAGCAGAGTGCCTGGTGCCGAAGAGCATTACAAGAAACCTTTAAATACAAAGACTAGAGAGGAATTCATGAAAAAGTACCTGGGTTGTATTCAAATATAAACATTTAGAGAAGTAATCATTTAGAGAAGATTGTTAAAAATATGGTTGTAAGTTGGGGAAAAGACAAAGTCATCTGCAAATAATAATAATTACAGTAACAGCACTATGGATTGGAGGTTGACAATTTTGAGTTTTTCAATCCTGGCTCTGCCTCTGATTCACTGGGTAACCTTGGGCAACTCAATTCACTTTGCTGCGCCTATTGTCTCATCTGTAATATAAAATCATAAAACTGTCTTCCAGAAGTGTTTAGTGTGGATTAGATTATCCCAGAAGAGAGAGCTAAATATTTAATTCCAATTTACAATGTTAGCAAATCCCCCTGTATCCAAATTGGAGTCAATTTTATTTACTCATTATCATCTTATAATTATGTATAACAGCTATTCTGCATTTAATGGTGTCCTCCTTAAGGGTAAGGGGGTGCTTTATTTCTTTTTAAACCCTCCTCAATCTCCTGTAAATAAGAAGTGCTTCACTTACTCACAGAGCCAGTATTTTGAGTACAAATTTCATGTAAGGTACTTGTTTAGATTGAATTGTGCCTCCCCAAAATTTGTGCTGTAAATCCTAATCTCTGTGTCTGTGATTAAAGTCCCACTGAGGAATGGACATTCTTTGTTATGTTAACAATCAGGTTAGTGTAGAGACATACAAGAGAATAAAATAAACTAGCCAGGAAACAAATGGAGGAAGAGAGACTCTACAGCACTCAGAGATAACCTAGGGACAAAAGCTCAAAGAGACAGAGACTTTGCTCCAGAGCCCACAAAAGAAATCCTTCCCCCAGCGCCACAGCTTTCCTTTGAGGAAAAACTCACTGCCATTGACCCATAGTGACCCTATAGGACAGGATGAAACTGTCTCTGGAATTCCAAGGCTATGACTTTTTTAAGGGACTAGAAAGTCTCATCTTTCTCCTGTGCTTAGCAACCTAACGCATTGCAGCCAGATAAACAGAGTGAAGATTGAAATCAAGGATTTCATCTTGCTTGGATCCACACTCAATGCTTATGGGAACAGAGGTCAAGAGATCAAACAGCTCATTACATTGGGCAAATCTGCTGCCCAAGGAACTCTTTAAAATGTTGAAAAGCAAGGGTGCTACTTTGAGGACCCAAGCTATGATCTTTTCAGGTGCATCACACGCAAGTGAAAGTTGAACATGGACTGAAAAAGAAGAAGGCCTGCATTTGAATTATGGTGCTGGCAAGGGACATTGAAAGTATCTTGGAATGCCAAAAAGAACAAACAAATCTGTCTCAGAAGTACATTCAGAATGCTCCTTAAAGGCAAGGACGGCGAGACTTCATCTCGCGTGCTTTGGAGAGACCAGTCCCTGGAGAAAGACATCGTGCTTGGTCAAGTGGAGTGGCAGTGAAGCAGAGGAGGACCCTCGGTAAAGTCAGTTGAGACCTTGACTGCATAATGGGCACAAACATAAGACCAGTCATGAAGATGTCACAGGGCCAGGCAGTTTCTCGTTTTGTCCTCAGACTTGGCTCCGTGGCACCGAACAACAAGAGCAAGCTGTGAGAAAATCCGTCTCCAGTTCCTGTATTTTAGTAGTAGCCGCAGTGTGACCCAGCGAAGGCAGCACTCTACTAGGTCCTGGAGTTGTGGAAAGAAGGTGGGTGCTCTGGTTAGCTTTTTGTCCTCGAGACAGAATTTAGACTAGTAAATGGGCATTGATAAGAAAACTTTTAAAAATGCTATTAGAGGACACGTGTAAGTTCCTGTGTGAATGAGTAACTTGAACACCTGTCCCTGTTTGTTGAGGGTAAGGGTAGGTAGGGGCTGAATGGAATTAAAAGTGAGTAGGTTCAACTGAGCTGATGTGACAACAATCTAAGAAGGCCTCTTAAATAAAAGACAACTCAATAACATAAATAAATAAATGGATGAATAAATAATCAAGCTCACTGACATTGTATTGATTCCCACTCATAGTGATCTCTGTAGAACAGGATAGAACTGCCCTTGTGGGTGTATAAGATTGTAACTGTTTGCAGGAGTAAAAAGGTCACATCGTTCTCCTACAGAGCAGTGGGTAGATTCAAACCACTGACTTTATGGTTAGCAGCCCAACACGCAACCCACTAGGTTGTCAGGGCTTCTGGAAGAAGTTGATACCTAAATGACAGCAGGAGTTAGCTAGACCACTTTGGTTGTGATAAAGATAAGAAACAGTTTCAGAAGAAAACAGGTCATAGATTAGCCCGAGGTAACAAAGAGCGTCAGTTGCTATAAATAAATAGGTAAGCATCATTTAATTTATATTAATTATATGTGCTCTATACTGTTTTATATTAGTAAATATGCAATATGAGAAATAATCAAAGAAGGGTTTTAGTTTATGTTTAAAGTTCCAGAAGGAAAAGGATAAACTGGAGGCTTTCTACTTAAATAAGAGTTACAGTCTTGGAAACCCTCAGGGGCCGTTCTACCCTGCCCCGTAGGGGCGCTGTGTGTCAACGGTGAGTCTGGGTTTGGGTTTAATATCTGAGGAAAAGAAGAAGATAAGAATTTATGAAGAAAGCAGAGGTCTAAAGCATTTCATAGAGGAGTTTGTATTACACCATCAACATTTAAGGAAACCAAAGAGCCTCTGTGATTCAGGGATTCAAGCACTCAGCTACTAACCAAAAGCTCAGCTATTTGAACTCACGAGCTCATACACGGTAAACACAAATGGGCTAGTCTGCTTCCGAAGAGATTTCTTGCCTCAGAAACCCTATGGGTCAGTTTGACCCTGCCCTATAGGGTCCCTGGATGTTGGCATCTACTTGAAGGCAGTGGTTTGGGTTTTAGTTTTATTTAGGAAATTAGGTGATGGTTTTAAGCAAAGAAAAACAATCAAATTTATATATGTTAATAGATAACTGGCTGCAAAGTTTAAATAGCTAACAAATCTGAAACCATGGAGACCAATTAAGCAACCATTATTTGTAATAATCTTGGCAAGAGATGAGAGAGCCCTGGGTTGGGTGGTATCAGAGAACAAGAAGAGCGGGTGGTTTCTTAATCTATTTGTTATGATTTTAAAATCCCTGGAATTTTGTGGTTGGGTGTTAGCAAGTACTAAGGAAGGAGTCAAAACATGATGCCTGGGTGTTGTGGTTGGGAATGTCATTCATAATGTGTCAGTCAAAGGGAGATGTTAGCTCCATTTTTGATAGTCCCCGCTGTGCTGTGAAACAGCCCTACGGTGATGGCAAGCAGAAGGTTTGTACACCTGTCTGGACTTCGAAGGCATTTGAATTGGACATGCAGAATTGGGTGTTATTACCTGTGGTGTCCGTATCACGTGGATACGACTTAAAAATTCTAGGCGTAGATGAAGAAGCCCCAGGAAGTCTGTAGGATGAGAGGAGATGTAAGTCTAGGGTGGACTCCTCTGAAACACCAGCATTTAAATAGCGTGATCAAGGGGACAATCCTGTAAACAGCAGGAGAGCAGAGTGGCATGAAGCTTAGCTTAGTGGCATGCATATTCCAAGGAGCCTAGAATCATCCAAATGGAGCCGGGAG